>NC_056747.1:1217276607-1217286607 GCF_019279795.1 Protopterus annectens | reverse complement strand
GGGGATATTTGTAGCATTTCCATATTCAGGCTTGTATTTGGGCCTAGTGTTTGTGGAGGCTGTGTGTCTGAGCACATAATTCAGGGACATCTTGTTTTAGCCAAAGCCATCAGGCATTTCAGTGAGAGAGAATTGTTTGAGGTCATTGGCTGACTGAGGTCTCCTGGACTACAGCTTAGACTAAGCACCTCATTGGTTCTTTTGAGATTTCTTTCTTAAAAGCTGTCTCAGGTTTCAACTTTCTGTTACCTAACAAGCTCAGTTGTGAGTGTTCAGCCATTTTACAGTGAGCTGATCGAAGGAAGGACACTCAGCAAACTCGGAGCTACAATATATAACATTAAGTATCCTGTTTTATGTTTATTTTGTTCTTTATTTCTTTGTTGTTTATAGCACTTTGTGTACTGTGTATTTTTTCTAGCTAGTTTCACTGTGTGTGAGGTATTAACTGGAAATTGTCCACTCTTATTAAGCATCTGTTAGGTTGTTTGTTTATGATAACTTGTTGCAGTTAAACTCTTTTTCTAGTGGCTCCTTTAGCTGTTTAAAACTTTCATTTAAAGGCTCACTGCTGCTTTTCAGCTGTGAGTAACATTTCTGCTGTTTGTTTCCCACCCTCCCTCCCTGTAGGTATAGTTTTATAGTTGGTGGCTTTGCAGTTGCCCACCCCTAGTGTAAATTTGATCTGGGACCCTCCTCCCAGTCTAGTGTCATTACCTCATTCTACCCAGTACAGGGAGAGCATTTGAGAAGGCCAATCAGCTTAGTTTCTGCTACTCCTTTCTCTCTTTCCAAAAAAAAAATGTATCTGCTTTTACTGTATTTGTGTTTTTTCCTACTTTATTTTGCTTTTGCATCATCTTAAAAGTACTCAGTTGTATTTATTACTGCATGGTGTAACTCATTGTAAGCCTTTTAGTTTAAGCACCTGGGCTTCAGACCAGTTTTACATTAGGAAGGTTTGTGGTCTGCACTGTAGTGGCAGAACAGGTAGCTTACATCCTTCTAAGTTGGGAACTGCTGATTGAGGGCTCAGTGTCTGTAATTCTAAAAGTGTATTCATTCTGGTTTAAGCACTTGGGCTTGAGGCCAGTTATTTTACATTAAGAGGGTTTGTGTTCTGCACTCTTGTGGGAGGAGAGGCTGGACTCTGTCCTTCTGAGCTGGGAATTTCTGGTTAAAGCTTATAGTGCCTGCATATTTGAACTGCTTCTTACTGAAATTGGTACACCTTGTTTGCTGTAGCATAGACTAGATCCAGGCCTGCTGAATCTAGCTTTGTTTGTATAACTTGAGCACTAATCCAGGCATTCTTTAAAGTATTCAGTTGTATTTATTACTGCTGGTAGTAACTTGATTAAAGTGTAGCTATCATTTCTAAGTCTTTTGGATTAAGCACTTGGGCTTCAGACCAGTTGTTTTACATTAGGAAGGTTTGTGGCCTACACTGTGGTGGCAGGACAGGTAGCTTACATCCTTCTAAGTTGGGAACTGCTGATTGAGAGCTCAGTGTCTGTTATTCTAAAAGTGTATTAGTTCTGGTTTAAGCACTTGGGCTTCAGGCCAGTTATTTTATGTTAAGAAGGATTGCGGTCTGCAGTCTTCTGGGAGGAGAGGCTGGACTCTGCCCTTCTGAGCAGGGAATTTCTGGTTAGAGGCTTATAGTGCCTGCATATTCTAACTGTTTCTTACTGAAATTGGTACACCTTGTTTGCTGTAGCATAGACTAGATCCAGGCCTGCTGAATCTAGCTTTGTTTGTATGCTTGTTGTTTGTTTATTTCCCTGAAACGCTAATTCCACCTAAAACACGGCCTTTTAGCACTTATGTGGATCCCTAGTGATATCTGCATTGCTTACTGTACTTATTTCCTTGTTTCACTTGAAAGAAAGTTACTGTTTGTCGTTTTTGCATTTAAGTTACCTGTAACACATTGCATTTAAGTTACCTGGCACTTGCTCACTAAAGCAATTATATAAGTCAGCTCTAAAAAATTAAAAACACTACACCCTCACAAACTCCCCTTGAGTACCTTGTTCCCCATTGGCCCTTTTTTTCAATTATAAAGGAATTCCCAATACTATTCTAGCTTGTCCAAAGGTCAGTTGTCAATCTCCTCTCCGGTCCAGCTGGTGAATCTGGGAATCTTGAGGCAATGTTACAACTGCCTCATGTACACAGACAACCCTCTCCTCCTCCCAACAAATTCCGACACATGTGAGAGGTGCAACCATATAGCCAAACTGGAGGCTAAGCTCTCTCAACTCAGTACTGGTGTAACCAGTCAGGAGGAGAAAGAAACCACACTCACTACAATTCCAGTCTCACATAGACCTACCACGACAACAAACCAAACACATAAACACACAAAAACATACTCGGAGGCTCTAAATAAAAATCTTACTAAGCAGCAGAGACCTCCAAAGCAGACACCCAAGCAACCGCTACCCCAAAACAAAACACGTGCAACACATAGCTCACAAAGCCAGTATGCCGAACAGTCACAGCCCTTAAGGCTAAACAACACACCTGATACACTTGTAATAGGTGACTCTGTCATCAGGCACACTGACGTCCCGCTCACCAGGCTGAACAAGGAGAAGGTCACGGTGAGCTGCCTGTCAGGCGCTAGGATCCGCCACATAACACAAGCACTTAGGTCACTCCAAGGCAAGTACAAATATGACTCAGTCATTGTCCATGCTGGTGTGAATGACTTGAGACGTACCTCCCTGGACTACATGAAAAGAGACATAGAGGAGCTCTCTGAGCATGTAGCCCAGGCCGGTATGACCCTGACCTTGAGTAGCATCTTACCCTCACCAAGAATGATGCCACAATATGAAGACAAGATGATCACTTTCAACAATTGGCTTAAGTGTTGGTGTCATTCAAAGGGGATCCAATGCCTGTCAGCCTGGGATGACATGCTCGACAAGCCACGATGCTTCGCTAGGGACGGCTTGCACCTGTCACCCTGGGCTTTTGGATATTGGCAAAGGCACTTCCTACCCCCATAGTGCCTTTTTTAGGCAAGGCTCAAAAGACAAACCCACCTCCATAGGTATCACAAGGGATAAGAAACTAAGAGTAATGCTACTGAACGCCAGAAGTCTAAACCTCAAGATGCATGCTCAAACTCTCCTTAGCATGGAGAACATCGATATCTGTGCAGTAACAGAAACCTGGTTCAAGGCTCCAAGAGCACTCCAGCACTACCAGGTTATACCTCATGCCATGCTTTTCGGCCCCAAAACTTGGACCGAACCACAAAAGGAGGGGGAATATCAATATTCATCAAAGATACCCACACCTCCAGGTTGGTGGCACAGCACGAAGCATCAGAGACTATCCATGTGCAACTAACTGTGGGTAAAACTGCCTTCCAGTTTATAGCCTGCTACAGACCACCCTTCCAAACACAGGAACCCCACTTGGCCTTCCTGAGAATACTGGAAAATATGAAGGTCTCTCCAAACACCATTATATTGGGCGACTTCAACTACCCAAACATAGACTGGGAGCATTACTCTAGCTCCAACACCCTAGCCCAAAGGTTCCTAGAATTTATAAACTCAAATGCTATGGAACAACTTGTTACCACTCCCACAAGAGGGGAAAACATACTGGACCTGATCATCACCAACATGGGGACACTATGCTCCAGACCAAAAGTGTATCCCTCACTGGTAAGATCAGACCATAAACTAATCTCACTGGATATTCACATTACGACCCCACCCCCTGCCCAGAAAACCACAGTGAAAAACTTCTCTAAAGCAAATTTCACACACCTCAAAACCAAGGCGAAATCCTTCAAAGCCCCCGGGCCTGTGGAAAATACGGCCCAGACCACAGAATCCTTTATAAATGCATTCTATGAACACCTTCAGGAATGCATGGATCATGCAATCCCAAATAAAACCAAGACCCAATCCTCCAAAGGCAGACGTCCTGTCTGGTGGACCCCAGCCATAAACAAACTATACAATAGAAGGAGGAAGCTACTACATGATAGAGCAAAATCCCAAAAAGGGAAGGCATCTCTGATCAGTATTAGCAAAAAACTACGGGCACTCATAAAATCGTCTAAGGCCAGCTTCGAGAGAAAAATTGCACAGGACACTAAGGATAATCACACATGAGTGGAAATTCCCAGATATGCTCAGAATTAGTCCAAAATGACAAAAAATACACCGAGCCCAAGACATTGCCAACATCCTAGCTGACAGGTTCAGTGCAAACTTCTCCCCCTCTCCCCACCAAAAGGGCAAATATCTATCCCAACAGAGTGCTACCCCCCTGACATCTCAGATGCTCAGGTAAGAGCCGCCCTCTCCAAAGCAAAAAACACAGCATCAATGGGACCAGATGGTGTCCCGGGCTGCATCCTACATGAACTCCAAGAAGAGCTAAACCCAAACATAAAACTACTGTTCAATATTAGCCTTACTACAGGATATGTACCCAAAGAGTGGTGTACAGCAACAGTGGTCCCTCTCAACAAAGGTGGTGCCTCAACGGATCCTGGAAACTATCGCCCCATAAGCCTGACTAGCTTGGTCTGCAAAGCTATGGAAAGGATCATCATGGACCTCATAAATAAAGATATTGGGGACCTACAGACACTGGATCCTACCCAGTTTGGCTTTGTTAAGGGCAGATCCTGCCTCTTAAACCTGGTCAATTTCTTTGAAACAGTCACCAAGGCCATTGACGAGGGGAAGGTGGTCCACACAGCCTACCTGGACCTCGCAAAAGCCTTCGATACAATACCCCACTTGGGCATTATAGATAAGCTCACCAGCTTAAATATAAACCCCTATGTCACTAGATGGGTTGCAAACTGGCTCAAGGACAGAAACCACATGGTTAGAATTGCTGGAGCCATGTCAGACTCCAAACCAGTTACAAGTGGCATCCCACAAGGCTCAGTCCTGGGACCTCTCTTGTTCGGTATATATTTCTCGGTGGTACAGGCCAACACGGAGGGACTGTGGCTGACCAAGTTCGCAGATGACTGCAAACTGGGCGCCATAATCAACTCTCCAGCCGACACAAGCATCCTCCAAAAGGGCCTCATAGAAACAGACAACTGGTGCCAGAGCCATGGCCTCAAGCTAAACGCCAAAACGTGTATAGTCATCCCCTTTGGCAAAAACAAAGTGCCCACAAATTACCACATAGGTGGCAATCCATTAAGTACAGAAGAAGTCATTAGGGACCTGGGGACCCAAGTTGATAGCAATCTCTCATTTGACAACCACGTGGCCAAAGTGGTTAGAAAAACATTTTATATAGCCCACCTAATCATGAAGGGATTCACATCTAGATCAGGGAGGTCATCGCCTCTTTACTCATCCCTCATCAGGCCCATAATTGAGTACAATGCCCTTTGGGATGTACCTTACCAGACACCTGCAGCAACTGGAAAGACCCCAAAAGTACCTCACCAAGAGGATCAAAGGGCTCAAACAGATGCCATATGCTGCCCGGTTAAAGAAACTCCAGCTCTACTCAGTGGCATACCGCCTGCTCAGAGGCGATCTGTGTCTGACGTATAAAGCCATGTCCAACCTGGAATTAATGGACATGCTGCACCTCAGAAAATCCAAATCCCATCGAGCCACGCTCGAGAGACTTGAACCTCAGCACTGAAATAAATAGGACATGCTGGAGGGACAGATTCCTAACCCAGAGGCTCCCTTCACTCTGGAATAAAATCCCAGTCCAGGTTAGGCAGAGTCCCACATTGACTCTCTTCAAGAGGAATCTTGATGAGTGGATGGGAGATCATAGGTTTACCCCGGCTATCACTTCTGTGTCACTGTTAGACAGAGGCACAGTATACTAACCTCAAAAAAGGCATAGCAAAATTAATTTAAAATGGGTGGCGAAAGCCAAACACACTCTGGCTAGGCTTATAAATGCCCTAGGGCAGATAGCCTAGTATGAACCTATGAACCTATGAACTGTACTTTATTTTTTAGACCTGTATCAGTACTGTGCAGCAGATACATATCTGGGACTGTTTAAATTTCCCACAAGACAGTACGTCAGAGGGCTTTATTCATCCAATACAGTTTATCCCAATGTCTGTATGCATTCAAGGCAGAATGCAGGATGTTCTTTGTGTTTCACTGTTGCAGTCATTACATTTGGGTTATCTGCTTGCAGGTAGCCCTCAGCCTGTCTGATTATCAAAGTCTTCGGTCCTGCGTCAGTTGCTGTCTCTTCTTCCATGACGTCAGGTTGTCAGGGCTATAAAGCATGCAGCCGATGCCATTACATCAGTCTTTCTTGCCATGCGGTGCCCGAAGCAGAAGCAGTTCACAAGTGCCGGTCAGCCGACTCCTGAAATTTTCGTTTTCTAGTTTCAGAACTGAAGTCTTCAAAAAAAAGCTAAGTACCCATTGGGGATCCTTTTTCTTGCTCTAAACCAATGTCAGTAAAAGTTAACAATTGTATTACTTGTGGCAAGCAAATACCTCATAAAGATTTTCATTCATACTGCATTCCTTGCTTAGGCCCAGACCACGACATCCTTCGCTGTCAGTTTTTTGCCTTAGTCAATCCTCAAACTATTTGTCGTGCAGGCACTGGCTTCTGAGGGTGTATTCAGGCCTACTGACTTGCATATCAAACCAATGCCATCTTCTTCTTCAAGGCCTAAAACTCGATCCACGCCTAGGAAACCGACATCCAGACTGCATGGTCAGGCCTGTATGCCTAAAAAACAAATGATAAGAATGGCTGAAGACCTTATTACTCTAATTAGTGGAAGCCAGCCTTCTCCCTCTAGGAGACCTAAAACTGATTTTCCTTCTAATTCTTCTCATCAGGATTCTGAAATTTCTGTTTCTTCTGATGAACAGGATTTGCCCTTATCTACCTTTGAGGATTCTGATGCAGAGGACTCCATTCCCTCTGCTTCTCCAGAGGATTTCTCTTTTGGTGAAACTTTGCACACTCTTAGGGAGCAGTTCCGCTGGGAAACCCAGGATTACTCTGACTCCAAAAAGAGGCTTAGAGAATTCTTACTCCTACCTCAACACAGGCTTTTAGCTATCCCTCCTGTACTAGACATTGTAGATTATGCTTTCTTGGAACCTAGCCTGGCTCCAGACACTTTACCTCTGGCTCCCAGGAAACCTGACAGGTATTATAGAGTACCTGACTCTCACAAGTTCCTCTTTAAGAATCCTACTGCGGACCCAGAGACCATTTCACAGGGACCCAAAGGCATTAAGGCTACTGCTGCCAAAAACCCTACCCCCTCTGATAGAGATTCCAGGGCCCTGGACAGATGGGGTAAGAAGGTATACACTTCTGCTACTTTGGTCATTAGGGCCTTAAACTGCCAGTTTCATATGTTAAAGTATCAGTAGCATATTATTGGATTACTTAAACAGAAAATGACTTTGATTCCTGACTGTGCTGAAAATAAAGAATTACAGGATTTAATGCATTCTGCTGAACATGTTGGTAAACATACTTTGCAATGTGGTTTTGACTCCTTAGAGGCATCTTGCAGGGATGCTGTCACTGGGTCTGTCCTTAGAAGGCATGCTTGGCTTAAGGAGCAAACTTTGCCAGATCATGTTAAAGCTAAATTACTGGATGCTCCTTTAAACCAAGACTGCCTGTTTGGCAACAAAGCAGAAGAAGTACTTAAAAATATGGAGGGAAAAGCTAAATCTATGCAAACTGTTAAAGATTTCCTGCAATTACAGTCTCCCAGATTTAGTAGGCATTGGCCTTCTAAGAAATGGTCCTTTCCTGTCTCTTCCAGGCCTTCTCAGTCCAAACCCAGGAACAGCAGACCACCTAGGCTGCAGTCTCAAGGTACTCACAGGCCTAAGCAGTGGGGGGCTCCCACTTCCAAAGCTGGAAGTAGTAAGACACCCCCCTATGGTAAAGTGTCACAATGACCTAACCTTAAATCTTCCAAGCCCTGCTCAACTGACTGCTCCTTTAGGGGGAAAGGTTGCCCTGCATGCAAAAAAGTGGGAACTCATTACCCAAGACAAATGGGTTTTAAATATAGTTTCCCAAGGATACAGATTCCACTTCCACACCTTACCAACCCCAAATGGTTGGCAAGACCTACCCCAAAATCAGTGGGCAGAGGCTCAACAGCAGGTTATCTCTCTTCTAAGTATCAGGGCTATTCAACCTGTCCCAGCAGAGGAATGGGGACAAGGTTTTTACTCCAGACTTTTCCTGGTACCCAGAAAAGACAACTCCTGGCGTCCTATCCTGGACCTGTCTCTCCTAAACACCTTTTTGGTAATACCAAACTTCAGAATGCTAACTCCTCATCAGCTGCTTCCCATGCTAGGCAAAAATGCCTGGTTGGCAACATTGGACTTAAAGGAAGCTTACCTGCACATCCCAATAACGGAATCTTGAAGAAAAGGCAAGCGCTTCAGAGCAGGCTATATGCACTATCAGTTATCTGCACTGCCCTTTGGCTTATTTACTGCACCCAGGGTATTCACAAAGTGCCTAGCTCCAGTCATTGCATTCTGCAGGCAAAGTAATATTCAAATATACCCATACCTGGATGATTGTCTAATTCTGGCAGAAAGCCAGGACATAATATTAAATCATCTGGCATTTGTAAAGAAATTGCTAACCTCGCTGAGGTACACCATAAACAAAAAGAAATCTCACCTAGTACCCTGCCAACAAATTGTATTCCTGGGAGCAAGCTTGAACATAACTTCCCAGATGGCCTACCTCACACCAGAGAAACAAGTTTATTTGACAGCCTACTTCAAACTACTGGCCACAAAGACCCAGCAATCTTCAAGGAAAATACTGCAAGCCCTGGGGTTCATTACCTCTTGCATCCTACTAATTCCATTTGCAAGACTGCATATGAGGAAACTACAAATTTATCTAAAAAGCCTATGGTGTCAACATTCTCAGGACCTGGAATTAAAGATTCTTATCATTCCTTGTAAAAAGACAGAGTTCCTTTGGTGGGCAGAGGCCTGCTACCACAACAAAGGACTGCCATTCACTCTACCCCCTGCCTCCCAAACCCTAACAACAGATGCATCAGACTATGCATGGGGGGGCTCACTTGGCAGGACAGTGCATTCAGGGCAAATGGAAACCGAGTCAAATGCACCTGCATATCAATCAAAAAGAAATGTTAGCTGTACAGAATTCTCTGATAGCCTTCATGGACCACATTCTTCTAGGACAATTATTGGTAAAGACAGACAAAACCACTGTTATGTGGTACATAAACAAGCCAGGGGGAACCCACTCATACCCTCTCTGCAGACTAGCCATGGCTCTGTGGAACACAGCCTTGAGCTACCAAGTGCACCTACAAGCTCAATTCCTGCCAGGCAAGCTAAATTCACTGGCAGACGACCTAAGCAGAAATCTCATGGACCCACACGAGTGGAAACTGGAATCAAAGATATTCAACATTTTGAGAAACAAATGGGGGAGCCCAGAGATAAACCTGTTTGCCTCCTCTCAGAACTACCAACTGGACAAATTCTGCACAAGGACTCCCCACAGTCAAGCTTGGAAAGTGGATGCCCTGTCCTTTACCTGGGAAAGCCTCTCAGTTTATGCCTTTCCCCCTCTGCCTCTCCTCTTGAAAGTTCTACTAAACATCAAACAGGACAAACCAAGGACAATACTCATCGCACCAGACTGGCCATGCCAACACTGGCACCCTCTCTTGTGCAGTATGTCACTGCTGGAACCATGGCACCTGCCTCAGACCCTTTCCCTGCTGTCCCAGCAGGAGGACCAGATTCTGCACCCCCAGCTTCAAACCCTGAACTTTGCAACCTGGCTAATTAACTGAGCTCTCCAATGCCATCCCTCAGTAAGCAAGTTCTGGATGTCATTCTGGAGGCAAGGAGGTTTAGTACTAGAAAATCCTATGCTGAAAAGTGGAAAATATACTGTTCCTGAAGCCAAGCTCAGGGTATGGGCACAGCAGTGCCCAGCTTACTGCATATTCTAC
>NC_056747.1:1217089107-1217271607 GCF_019279795.1 Protopterus annectens | reverse complement strand
CTTTCCCTGGTGAGCTGTACTTCTCAAGTTTTCTGCCACTCAGTCAAATGCAGCTATGATGCAGCTGATGCCTCTTCAAGGGCTGCTGCCTTTGGTTCAGTTATGATACATTATTCTTGGCTTAGTCTTCAGGCTTTGCATGATGGCATTAAGGACAAACTTTAGATGCTGCTTTGGATAACAAAAATCTTTTTTGGACCTGCTGCAACTTAACTTTTGAAGTCTCTCTAGGACAAGGGTAAAAGTTTACAGGAGTTGAAACATATTTTTGTTTCTTCTATTCCCAAATTTCAAAAGAATTATCCATCTAAGTCTGCTTTTGTTCTTAGGCAGTTCCATCCTCATCCCAAGGGTAAGGTTTCTAGGCATGTGCCTCCTGTTAAATCTACTCAGAGTCCTGCCTCACAGAAACCTCCTTTCCAGAACAAGGTGGGTTCCATTTGACAGTTTGTTTCCTCCTGCCCTCAGCCAGGTTCCCCTATCCCTCCGCCTGTGCCTGTCGCTTCCAAATAGTCTTCAGATAACTTCAGACTCCTGGGTTTTGTCCGTTATCCTTCAGGGATACTTCTGGTCAGGGCGGCCTTAGCTGAAATGGCGCCCTAGGCGAAGTAGTGCTCCGGCGCCCCTTAAGCCCCACCCACAACATACTCATGAAACACCCCTATTTGAGCCACACCCACAGTAGGTCACTCCCCAAGAAAGCCAGTCCAGTCATTTCCTTAAATCATTTAAATGCATAAGAAGAAAAATATACCTTGTAATGTAGTTAAACTACAACTACCTTTCTGTACGCGTTTCCTACTGTAAATACCAGAGCTGGATCATGGTCAAATAGGGCCCTCGGCAGGGTAATAGACCACCCCTCCCCCCAGAGCAGCCCCTTCTGCAGCAATCCCCTACCCCCCAGAAGCAGCCCCATCCCCAGCCACTGCAGTGTTACATTACTTGGCTATTTCTCCTCAGTTACCATAAACACTGTTCAAACCTGTCAGTGTGTATACTGTGTTCTTATTTACTTCTACAGTGATTACAAATATTGAAATAAAATAGCATAAACACAGACAGCCATTTGCTAAACAAACAGTACAGTCTCACAATGAAAACAGATTTAGCATGAGCAGTAAAACTTCTCTGCCCTTGAAACTTACATTCATTGAAACAGCATTAAAACCCACATTCAAATAAAATGCATCTGGCCAGTGGAGAATTAAGTTTACCTTTAGGCTGTTTTCAAACTACAGGCTCCTTGAACACATTCTTATGGCCATGCATATATGCATGTGTTCTTTGATTCACCTTCCTGATTGCATTAAACTATATTCCTTGTATAATAAAGCACCACCTGTTAGTGTGTGTTTTAAAGTTGTAGTTTTGAACATTTTTCCAGTAAGCAATGGAATGAAACGTATGACCCAGTAATGACAAAACTGCCCATTTCAGAACATTTTAATCATAAAAGGCCACTCAAACTTCTGTCATTACAATCCACGAGTATCAGTCAATAAGCACAATCTCTGCAGAAGTAAAATTCATCCGAATAATTCTGCATTAGAGATTTGTAACTAATAAAAGGCTGTTACTGCCTAACAACTTTACATTTCAGTGTCTCATCTCCAAATTCAGTGCTTGCTGCCCTTAAAGAATTAATTGCCTATGTTACATTAAAGAAAAAGATACACTGGAAATATTGCAATAGGGAGTGACTGAGAGCCTGACACACAAGTTCATAGTTACTAGGCATCTTATAACAAAGGAGGGCAGACTAAGAAATGCAGAACTCCTATCCCCCGTAAAAATGCACCAAATAATCGGCAACTAGGTTATTACATACCATACCTTAATTACCTCTCAAACTCTTAGCAAAAGAAATCTGAACAAAGCCTAATATAATGGGCAGAGGCAAAGGCCCCCAAACAGGGACAGATTATAAATATTGCTCTTAGAGGCTTAGAAAGTTGCTAGAATAACGGCATTTGTCTTGGTATACATTTTCTAAAGGAAATGAAGGTTAAAATTCAAATGTATGACATTTAGTTATTTAAATCTTCAGTGATGTGCCAGAAAAGAAGAATAGGTTTTTCCTTCTTGAAACATACAGAGTATCTCCTACTGGTCTGACTACCACCACTGTAGTAATTACTACTGATATGGCAAATGCATCTACCCGGTTAACATAAATCAACAAACAATTAAATAGCACAATACTGATTAGCTATCTCAGGGTTTTACTACCCATTGCAACCCATTCACAAAAAAACACCTTTAACATTTTTAAGGCAACTTATATTGCTACTCATTTACACACACACACACACACACACACACACACACACACACACACACACACACACACACACACACACACACTATATAGGGTGACAGCATCTGCATTCAAACCATCAATAAAACATTCACTTTAAACATGCTCAACATGCAATGATTTCAGTTTTGTGTCAGAAGCTGGAGACATGATATTCTACTAGTCAAAATGCCCAGATGCATCAATTCACTAACTTCAAACAAAATGTTTATGCTACATGACCAATGTGCAGTCTCCAACTGCCCAACTACGGTATTATCAAAAGTTTTAGGGAGTGTATTCTTTCTATTTCAGCTGTCGTTCCTGTTAATTCAGTTACCATTTTTGTGTTAGTAGTAGAAGGAATACCTAACACCAGAATCCGTACAGTTCCTTCTTAACAATAGTTCAGCAAGTTCAACCACTGCCATTTTATCTACACAGCCTTTTAATTTCACCATCAATACAAAAAGTCCAAGTCTTATTTCAATACACATTTTATAAAGTATCAGACGTCTCCTGTTTATCTTGCCCACTATCACACTTGACTGGAAATTGTTATTGGTTCCTACCTTCTTGTGAAACGTTAAATAATCAACACAAAAATAATTCAGGATACAGACCCACCAACCACAATTATCTGTGGCATGACTTAAGCGTTTAAGTAATCCAAAAACATCATAATAGGTAGTCAAATTAAAACTATGAAATTATTTTAAATTCTTGCAAAAAAACTATCAATAACTGTTGCATGTGGGGACTAAGCCAAAATATATGGGCGTAACAGTTAAACAAGCAACAGCGTGCTCTAACTCACTATGTACAGTTTTTGACAAGCAACGCAGGTAAAAAAAATCATGATAGATATTATACAATTGCATTTAAGAAGTCTATTAAGTTGTCCATCAGAGTACTAATGGCAGCAGGACGTAATGTAACATGGGAACATAATGTAGAACAAATTTGCAAAATGTGGAACACCTAAAAACAGTTTACTAACAACTTCAACTAGGAATCTCACATGATGGTTAAATGTGGTACTTTAGACTTCTAAAAGTTTTTTAATGAATTAATAAGATTCTGTATTATTTACAAAAAATATGGGTTAAAAAAATCTTAAAACTGAATGCTTGACAGACAGACCAGTCAAAATGGAACTGGGAAGAACACACCATTTTTAAGATTAGTAATGAAAAATGTTCTTCGTAATGAATTACATTTGAGAGATGTGATGCTAACAGCAAACACCCACACAAATCGTCCTTCCTTGAGGTCAACATTCATGCTTATCGTGCTATTTTAAAGGGCACAAACGTGGATGGAATGTAAAGTCTCATTCAGCATCAGTCACACAGTCATTTAGCTAAACCATTCATATGTCATTTTATAATAAAAAATACTACATTGCTGAAAAACTGAACAACTCTGCAACCTAAATAGACAACGTTAACAAGTAAGTAACTTGCTCTTTAAAATAACATTTCTTTTGGCAAACCTGTATTACTGTTCCCAGCTTGACATCTGGCTGTTCCTTGTTGCTGCACATGGTATCGGCAGGTAAACTCATTGTACTTGAACAAAATGCTTTAAAGAATCAGTTTCTTGAATAAAATTACAAATTAATAAAGTAAAACTTAAGATTCGGTTTAAAACACTCCCCCAAACTGCCTTCTTTTCTCTAGCGTGTGGGTCCTGTATTTAATACAGACCCTTGTAGCCGTCGTTGCACATTTGTGAATCAACTGAAACTTTAACAAAGAGTACACTAACCTCCTGAAATCTGTGCAACCTGATAATCGGGTTTTCTGCACTGCAGGTTTCAGGCAGAAACCGTATGTGGGGTAGCAGATGTTCCCATGGCAACTAGACGCTTTCAAAGCCATTGTCATGGAAATCCAACTCTCTTCCTAATTTTTGCAGCGGCAAAAGGACACCAATGATCAGGCCCCCAGTTTCCTGGAGACCAAGGCATGCTTTGGAATTAAGATTTCTGAGTGCCCGGGACATGGCAAAATCAAAGCTATTATCTCGGAGTATGGTGACGGTCTGTACGGCGGTCAGAATAGAGAGAGCTACAGAAGGCGAGAGGATTCAAAAATACTGCAATAATATCATCAGTGCCTAGGGCTGTTTACATTCCCGCTGTTATTTATCAAAAATGTGCCGCCTACATACACACATACTATCACACACAGTAACACACACACTATCTCTCTCATACAAACGGAATGAGTAATTTAAATTCCACACACATACATGCATATACACACACACACGCACTCTCTTGCATACAGAAGCGAACAGTTTAAATTACAAACACAAACAGTTTAAATTACAAACATACACTTACTTTCTTTTTAAACCAAACGGCCACACACGTACACATGACCTTATCCCCTCTGTTAATTGAACTGCTAACTTAAGTTTCACGCGCGACAGCAGAAGTTTTTTTTTTTTTTTTTTTTTTTTTAACCTGTTGAAGCCTTCCAGCCAATCTGAAGCTATAAAAGTGTGAGAGCAGTCACCCTTCCCCCTCTCCCTATTGTTTTGGCACCCTTCACTCAGACAGGGCACAGAGAAGATAGCAAAATAACAAAAGTAAATTAATTTAAATAAATACATAAAAATGCGCCCTTTACGAGGCCGGCCTATATGGCGCCCTAGGCGGTTGCCTACTTCGCCTATGCCTAAGGCCAGCCATGCTTCTGGTTTGGAAATACCTTCCTCCCTTCTCAGGCATTTCTCAACCCCTGTTTGACCAGCTTTCTCATTTCCCAGAGTTTCTTCATTTTCTCTTGGTTCAGGCTACCATTCAGGCCATGAAAAGGGATTTTTCTGGTCCCACAAAAGGAGAGCACTTTGAGGCCAATTCTGGTTCTTTCCTGGCTGAATATCTTTCTCAAGATTCCTTCCTTTTGTATGTTATCTCTACAAGCATTATTCCCTTTTCTTTTACCCCAGGCCTTTCTGGTATCTCTGGATCTCAAGGATGCATACCTTCACATCCCCATCCATCATTTCTTCAGGAAATGTTTGTTTCTCTGTCTCTTCCTTATATTTTCAGTTTTATGCTTTGCCCTTTGGCCTCTCTGCTGCCCCATGGTTATTCACCAAATGCCTCACTCCTGTAATTGCCTTTTGCAGGGTTTGAGTAATTCAGATCTTTCCATATCTAGGTAATCTGCTTATTCAAGTTCCTTCCCCCAGTGCACTGTTGCAGCAACTCACATTTACTAATTCTCTGTTGCAGAGTCTGGAGTTCACCATAACCTTCCAAAAATCAGTTCTGACCCATTCCCAGGATTATATTTTCCTCAGCTGCAGGCTTCAGACAGTTCCCATACTGGCCTCCCTGCCTGCCCCAAGGCTCTGTCTCTAATTGCCTTTTTCAAATTCCTACTTCTTCTGGTATCTGACTCCACCAGGGAATTTCTCAAGGTTCTTGGGTTCATGGCTTCCACCATTCCTATGCTACCTCTCACCAAGCTACGTATGAGAAAGCTTCAGTGATACCTCAAGTCAGTGTGGCTCCAACATTACCATCCCTTTGACTTGCTGGTACCTTTCCTTCCCTGTCTCAGACTCTAGCTTCAGTGTTGGGTTCAGGGCTTCCTTTTCAAGCTCCAGTTCCATTTCAGGAGCTTTTCACAGACACCTCAGAAAGGGGGTGGGGTTCTTCCTGTGGCTTTGTAAAGGTTCAGGATATCTGCCCTCCTCATCAGAAGTCAAACCACATCAGTATAAAGGAGATGAGGGCTCTGCTTCTGTCTCTGCACTTTAAGTCCCTCTTTCATCCTGGGCCACTTAAGGTTTTCACAGACAATGCAACAGTGATGTGGTATGTCAACAAGTAGGGGGCACACGGTCCTATATTCTTTGCAGACTAGCTCTTCGGGTCTGGGATCTAGCTATGCAGTATCAAGTGACTCTTCAGGCAGTTTGCATTCCCTTGGAGCACAATATAATGGCAGACTCCTTCAGCAGGTCTAGCACACAAACTCACAAATGGATGCTTCACAGAGATGTGTTCCTGGACATTGTCCATCTGTGGGGTATTCCTCAGGTAGATCTTTTTGCCTCCCTCTGAGCAGATAACTTCCTCTATTCTGTTCAAGATTACTAAGTCCTCTTGCTTGGAAAGTGGATGCCCTGTCTTTTCCTTGGAAGGGGTTTCTTCTCTACACCTTTCCCTCTTCTGCTACATTGAGTCCTGCACAAGATCAGACTGGACTGTTCCAAAATCTTGCTGGTGACTCCCTTTTGGTGCAGACAGCATTGGTTCCCCCTTCCTTCTCACTTGAACCTATGAACCTACAGCATGGGACAATCATCATAACTTACCTCACTGGTAGATCTTCTCACACAAGACAAGGGGTCTCTCATCCATCCTCACTTGTCCACTCTTCAATTGACACTGTGGGTGATATGGTTTTGATCCCTTTTAGGCACCTTCATTCTGAGGGCATGCTTCAGTATCTGTAGGAGGCTACCAGGAAATCATATATGTCCATATAGAAGTGATTTTCTGTTTGTTGCCTCCCTTGCCATCTGAAACCCTCCATCCATGGAAGTTCCTCTGGTTCTCTCTTATTTGTATGATTTGCTCCATACTGAGTTGGCATATTATTCAATTAAAGCTCACCTGTCAGCAATTTCTGATTGTATGCCTTTGACTCCTCCTCTGACCTCTAGATTTGAGGTTAAACAATTTATTAAAGGCATCCTTCATATCCGACCTCCCAGGAAACCTATTACATCTTCGTCCATCTTCCTGGAACCTCAGTTTTGTACCTGAAAAATTGTCTCACGCTCTTTTGAGCCTTCTTCTTCATCTCCCTACCAACATTGTACTTGGAAAAGTATTCTTTTGGCTCTGTCTTTAGCCAAGAGACCATCTGAACTTCAGGCTCTCATAGCTATTCCTCCTTTCTTGGTTTTCCACAGACAGTGTATCTCTTCATTCTACTCTTTTTTTTATGCCCAAGGTGGTGAATGAACTCTCTCCTAATTAGTCTAGTCATCTTCCTTCCTTGTTTTCCTTCTCCATAGTCTCCCAATGAGAAGGCTCTTCACACCCTGGATATGGATAAAACTAAAGTTATTTGCAAATGTAAACATCTTTTTGTTTCCTTTTTTTAAATAATGTAATATTGAATAAGTGTATTTGTGTATAGGGTTTTAACGATGGGTTGTTTTTTATCATGTGATGTTTAATTGACTATATGAGGAGGGGGTGGAGAGCTTTTAATTTGTCTGATGAAATTCATTTTATGTAGATGGATGAAAGCACTAATGAATAAATAGTTTTTAGTTTCCTTTTGCTGTGACTTCTCTTTGGTTTATTTAGTTTACGTCTGTTCATTTACGTAGTTTGTCCTTTGTGGAGTTATCTGAAGGTATGGCTACTGAAGGAGAACTGGGCACCCCCCGTTTTATTCTCACAAACTTCAAGTGAGAATAATATATATACTGCATTGATTAGCAACCTAGCCAGGGCTGTACAAGTGTTGTCTCAAAAAGTTGATGAACTGAGCCAGAAGGTACACAACAACTTTAACAATTGTGGAGTAGGTTCTAGTTTGGGTAACGTTCCTGTGGTTGTCGTTCCTGTTGGTAACCGAACAGACATTAACTTACAGTCAGAGCCTACTTCGCTAATTAATGAACAACAAGCGTCCCTGATGGAAGTGTCCACGGGTAAGAATCGTAATGGAATACATAGTGACAACCAATGTAGTAGTGGAATACTTACAAATAGAATGTATGCTAATGAACAGCCACTGAGGCTTATTGGAGTTCCAGTGTTTAGCGAATGGATACAATAAGATGTCCAACTAAATCCTGTGAGTGCGAATAATGCAGGGGAACAACCGTCCAGTGGTAATATTATTGTTATGGATTTCAAATCTTTCGATGTTAAACTGGTGAAATACCACTAAATGCAACTAGAAGTGTCCTATTTAGAGAAATGCCTAAGAAGAAAGCAGGTACCAAAAGGCTTGAGGTAATGGTGCTACCCGATGGGAGTGGTTCTTAATTCAAAATTTCATCTGTACCTTGTAGCTTTTTTAACCAGCAGGGATTAGAATTGATCAAAATGATGGTGCTTAATTACAAAAATGAGAATGGAGTTCTGCTAGGAAAATTATTAGAACATGAGATTAATTAGAGTGAATATGGACTTCAATAGATGAACGTTCAAATATATTAGGGGACTGGAAGGTATTGACCAACTTATTTCTAAATTAAAAAACACTAAAATCAAGAAACTTGAACGGGACCAATGGGTCTATTTGAATGGGAATGCATCCCCCCCCAACCCCTGCATAGGCGGGACAATAATGATGAGACATCCCCACCACATCAAACATCTAATTGTAACGTAGGGGCTGAAGTAACTATGCCTTGCTCGGGTGATGATGAACAAAGTAACCAGGAAGAGGACAACCAAGTGAGGCGAAGCGAATGGATGAAAGCACAAGGAGCAAGGATAAACAATGGAGCAGATCCTAATGGACAGAATTTTCGGCTTCCAACAACTTCAACTGGGAGAGGGAATCAAAATTAATTTCAGGGGAGGAGCAAACCTCGCAGGAACAACAGGAACAAATGACGGAGATAGTTTTTTCCCCTTCTGGGCAACAAATAATTGAGCAGAACTTTGGTGATTGTAACTAAGCGGTGGAAATAAAAAAGGCCTATCCACTTATCCTTCAAAATACATAAGGTGACTTTAAAATATTTAATTTTACAACTTTTGAAGTTGAACAATCAATAGTGGACATATTAGCTAACGGGCTTTCTTTTGTCCCACTGAAAATTGCTGATATAGCAAATACCTTACTAGATTTTAAAATATTTAAACGTAAAATGAATTTACAGTTGTTGTTTGGAGAAAATTAATGTAATAAAAGTGAATTTGTCATTACAAGTACTTTTAATCCACCCTTGCACCCCGCTTTATTATTATTTGAATGGATGTGTGATATAGATTTTAGGAACCAATTAAGGGTGAAAAATCAAGGCCGTTGTCATAGTAATATTACGAAAGAAGACACAAATTGAACAACTTAAGGCTTGCTAACATTAGGGTTATGAAACCAGACAAAGGTGGAGGATTCATGTTTATGGCAAAAGATGACTATGTGATTAGAATGATGAAACTTTTAGATACGGACAACTATGAGGTTATAACACTGAATGAATTAAATATCGCTTACCGTAAAATTAAGGAATTTGTTAACCATCTATTTATTTGTAGACGGACTGATATTAATTTGTACCACTTTCTGCTAATACAGACACCTATTACCCCCGTTATCTTCGGTACACCAACAATCCATAAAAATGTGGTATATCCCCCTCTACAACCATTTATAGATGGGAGAAATTCTGTAACCTATGCTTGTGCTAAAGTAGTGGACAGCATTCTGAAGAAATATGTAATTAAAGAACACCAAATATGTAAAGATTATTGGTCTTTATTAAGAGACATTGGCCAACAATGTTATAATAATGACTTTAATATTTTAACCATGGACATTAAGGAACTGTGCACAGTAATACCACAAGAGCAGGGGATTGAATGGGTTGTAGAATTCTTAATACAGAAAGGGGCACCACCGAGTGATTTGAGATTAATAGAAGAACTGCTTGATATTATTTTGAAGAACAACTTTTTTATATTTGAAGAAACATATTATGTGCAGAAAAAGGGAGTGGCTATGGGGTCACATTGTGGGGCTAGCTTTGCCAATCTGGTGATAGCCTTTTGGGAAAATCATTACGTATTTAACAAAGAACATATTATGGAGAAAGTAGTGTATTATACACTTTTTTTGGATGATATTTTTATCATCGTCAGGGGTGATATTGAGGTAGCAACTGGGATAGTGGATGAAATGAATAAAAGCACTTCATTTTTGGAATTCACATTTTCTTTTGAGAAAGAGAAAATCGCTTACTTATATGTGGAATTAATAAAGGATAAACCCAATTCCTGTTATATAGCAAACATTTTTAGGAAAGAAACCTATTCAAATTCATTTCTGCATTTTACTAGCAGACATCCAATATACCAGAAGAAATCAGTAGTAAAGGGTCAGTTAGTGCAGGCAGCGAGGATGAGTACCTTAGAAACCAATTTTATGTCTGAATATACTAACTTAAAACAGATGTTTTTGAAGAGGGGATACCCACTCCAATTCCTACAAGATCTAATTGACGAAGTGCAAACTAAAAGAAGGGAGGGACATTTTATACCTATTTTAAAAGGCTCCCTACATGCAAGGCCTACCCTAGATACATTGAGTCATCACCTTCTTTCAGCTGTTCCCGTTAGGGGTTGCCACAGCAGATCATCTGTTTCCATTTCTTCCTGTCGTCTGCAACTTGCTCTGTCACACCAACCACCTGCATGTCCTCTCTCACCACATCCATAAACCTTATCTTAGGCCTTCCTCCTTTCCTGTTACCTGCTAGCTTCATCCTTAGCATCTTTTTCCCAATATACTCAGCATCCCTCCTCAGCACATGTCCAAACCAATGTAATCTTGCCTCTCTGGCTTTGTCTCCAAACCTTCTAACCTGGGCTGACCCTCTGATATACTTATTCCTAATCCTGTCCACCCTCGTCACACCCATTGCAAATCTTAACATCTTTAACTCTGCCACATCCAGCTCAAACTCCTGCCTTTTTGTCAATGCCACTGTCTCCAACCCATATAACATAGCTGATGTTCATCATGTTTCACTGTTGCAGTCATTACTCCTGGGTTATCCTGCTGGCAGGCTACCCGTAGTCGGCCTGAATTCCAATGTCTTGGTCCAGCGTAGGTTGCTGTCGTCCCTTCCCTGACATCAGTGCGCCAGGGGTATAAAAGATGCAGCTGATGCCATTTTCTTCAGTCTTTCTTGCCGCACGGTGCCCGAAGCAAAAGCAGTTCGCAAGTGCCAGTCAGTTGACTCCTGAGATTTTCAAAATTGAATTTCAGATCCGAAGTCTTCATTAAAGCTAAGTACCCCATTGGGGAAACTTTTTTCTTGCTCCAGACCGATGTCATAAAAAGTCAACAATTGTATTTCTTTTGGGAAGCAAATACCTCATAAGGATTTTCATTCTTACTGTATTCCTTGCCTAGGCCCTGATCACGACATTGCTAGCTGTCAGTTTTGTGCTAGATTTAACCAACGCACTATTAAGCGTCGGTACGATTTTGCCTTTCTTTACTTTGGCCGAAGGTTTAATTATATAATGCCATTGGAACAGCTGATGACCGGAGTTTATAAAAAGCGCAAGGAAAAGGACAGGCATCCGAGGTCCAAAACCGATGATGAGACCCCCGCTAGGCCAGTCGCTGGTTTGCCGGTTCTCAGTGAGGCGCATTCGCAGCCCCTGACGCCCACTACCTCAGAGCCACAGGCTGCTTCCGACTCCCACATGGAGCTGACTAGGCCTCTGGATACTCAAGGTATTGGACCCTCGGAAACTATTCCCTCAGATGGGTCCGGTGTCGCTGAGCAGGCATCGGCTTCTGAGGGTGTTTTCAGACCTACACAATTATATGTCAAGCCAACCTCAGCTTCAAAGACAAAGACTAAAACAGCTCTAAAGACAAAGAAACAAGTACAGCATTCTCCTGGACAGACTTCCGTAAATATCAGCAATACTTAATGTCACTGCTTAAACAGAAACTGTTGACCAGTTCTGAATGTTCTGATATCAAGTAAATGCAGGATTTATTGCATGTAGCTGAACAAGTTGGGAAAGCATACTTTGCAATGTGGTTTTGATTCACTGGAGGCCTCTTGCAGGGCCACTGTTACGGGTTCTGTCATCAGAAGGCATGCTTGGTTAAAGGAACAGAATCTGCCTGATCATGTTAAAGCAAAATTATTGGATGCTCCATTACAGCATGATACTTTGTTTGGTGTTAAGGCAGAAGATGTGTTGAAGAAAATGGAGGATAAAGCAAAGTCCATGCAGACAGTTAAGGATTTCCTACAGGTACAGCCACCCAGATTTAGCAGGAACTGGCCTACAAAGAATTGGTCCTTTCCAGTGTCAGACAGGCCACAAAGAGGCAGATACAGATGCCCTAGAGGCAGATCCCAGCCCCAAGGCTCATACAGGCCTAAACAATAGGGTGCTTCTACCTTCAAAAGCGGTGAAGACAAATCACAACCATACAGGAAACAGTCCCAATGACTTTCCTCTGCCAGAACCAAGCACTTATCTTTTGACAGCCCCCTTAGGGGGGAAACTAGCTCATTTTTCACCAAATTGGCACATGATTACCCATGACAAATGGGTCTTGAGCATAGTGTCCACTTTCACACCCTGCCAAGGGCAAAAGGTATGCCAGACCTGCCACACAATCAATGGGCAGAGGCACAAAAGCAAGTTTCATCCCTCATGGACATGAGGGCCATTCAACAGGTACCACAACAAGAGCAGGGACAAGGATTTTACTCAAGACTTTTCTTGGTGCCCAGAAAGGACAAAGCCTGGAGACCAATACTGGACCTGTCTATTCTAAACACATTTCTGAACGTTCCAAAATTCAAAATGCTGACTCTGCAGCAGCTACTGCCCATGCTGGGCAAGAAGGCTTGGCTCATAACTTTGGACCTAAAAGAGGCATACCTGCATGTCCCAATCAGACAATCTTGCAGAAGATACCTCAGATTCATAGCTGGCTCAATGCACTACCAATTCTCTGCACTGCCCTTTGGCTTATCTACTGCACCCAGGGTCTTCACAAAATGCCTGGCACCAGTAATTGCATTTTGCAGACAAAGAGGAATTCAAATATATCCTTACTTGGATGATTGCCTTACTCAAGCAGAGAACAAAGACATTCTACTAAAGCATATGGTGTTTGTAAAAAGATTACTAATTTGCCTAGGGTACACAGTAATTGAAAAGAAATCAAAACTAGTACCCTCTCAAGAGATAATATTCCTGGGTGCAAGCTTAAATACAACCTCCCAGATGGCTTATCTCACGCCAGACAAACAAAGGTAACTGACTTCTTACTTCAAAATGTTGGCAACAAAGACCCAGTTATCTGCAAGAAAAATTCTGCAGGCTTTGGGCTTCATGGCATCCTGCATTCTGCTAATTCCTTATGCCAGACTGCATATGAGGAAACTACAATGGTATCTAAAAAATGTTTGGACTCAACATTGCCACAGCCTGGAAACATTAATTACTCTCATTCCCTGCCTGCAACAGGAGTTTCAATGGTGGGCACAGGCTTGTCGCCACAACAAGGGACAGCCATTCGCCTTACCCACAGGCAGACACTAACAACGGATGCATCAGATTATCCCAGGGGGGCCCACATGGCAGGAAAATGTATTCAGGGCACATGGCCCGCAAGCCAGATGCATCTTCATATCAATCAAAAAGATATGCTAGCTGTTCAGAATGCCCTGACAGCTTTCAAGGATCTACTTCATCCAGGACACCTACTGATAAAGACGGACAATACTACAGTCATGTGGTACATAAGCAAGGAGGCACACATTCCTACCCCCTCTGCAGACAAGCCATGATGTTGTGGAACACAGCATTGACTTATCAGGTTCACCTGCAAGCACAGTTCCTGCCAGGAAAAATAAATACTCTAGCAGATAAACTAAGCAGGAACCTCATGGATCCCCATGAGTGGAAACTGGATCCACAAGTCTTCAGCATGATAACAAGGAAATAGGGATGCCCAGACATAGATCTATTTGCCTCCCCTCACAACTGTCAACTACGGAGATTCTGCACAAGGATTTATCACAACCAAGCATGGAAAGTGGATGCCCTATCCTTCAGATGGAAAAACTTAACAGTATATGCCATTCCTCCACTGCCTCTCCTCCCCAAGGTACTCCTAAAGGTCAGACAAGAGAAGCCAAAAATTATACTGATTGTGCCAGACTGGCCACGCCAGCACTGGTACACAATCCTAAAGAACTTGTCTCAAGGTCCAGCCTTCTCACTTACTGACCCAACAAAACAATCAAATCCTGCACAGCCAACTCAGGACCTTAAATCTGGCAGCATGGCGGATAATGTAGCCATTCAGAACACTCTTCTTTCCAAAGCTGTAATGGATGTTATCTTGGAGGCCAGGAGGCCCAGTACCAGAAAATCTTATGCAGAAAAATGGAAGAGATTCTGTGCTTGGAACCAGGATCAAGGAATTGACACGTTTGTACCAAATATTCCTCAGATTTTACAATACTTAACTGAGATGCTGGACAAAGGCCTATCCTTTTCATCAATTAAGATTCATGCCTCTGCCATTTCAGCCCATTACAATACGGAACCACTAAATTTTTCTCATCCTTTAATAAGTCAGTACCTCAGAGGGGCCAAAAACATAAGACCTCCAAGGAGAGCACCATCTCCTGCATGGGACCTCAATTATGTCTTGGAAAAACTCACACTGCCTCCTTTTGAGCCAGCCTCAACAGCTGATATAAAGTTTTTATCCTGGAAAACAGCTCTGCTCCTAGCAATAACCTCTGCAAGATGAGTCTTGGAGTTACAGGCACTCCTGGCTGTGGAACCTTTTATCATTTTCCATCCAGACAGGGTTTCTCTGAGGATGAACCCTACATTTATGTCTAAGGTGGTGTCCAGTGTGGCCCTTAACCAAACCATTCACTTGCCTACCTTTTATCCAAACCCATAGAACAAGGGTGTGAGACGTCTGCATTCTTTGGACATAAACAGACAGCTTTGCTTCTACCTGGACAGAACTAAAGCTTTCAGAAAGACTGAACAACTTTTAGTGGCATATGCTGCAGGATCACAAGGAAAGGCTATCTCAAAACAGACTATTTCAAAATGAATAGGCCACTGCATTCGTTTCTGCTACTCACAGCATGGCAAATTAGTGCCTAAGGGCATTACGCCACATTCTACCAGAGCAGCAGCCACTTCAGCAGCCTTCATCAGAGGAGTACCAACCAAAGACATCTTAGAGGCTGCAACTTGGAGTTCAGTGCACACTTTTACAAAGCACTACCACTTACCTCTCTACACTAAATCCAGAGCAGGCTTTGCCACTGCAGTTTTGCAGGGCCTCATAGCCTCTCCTAATCCTATTTAGCCCAGCCACCCATCCTCAGCTTTGGGATTCAACCCAAGAGTAATGACTGCAACAGTGAAACATGACGAACATAGTACAGTTGTGTACCTACCATAAATGTAGATGTTCGAGTGTATTCACTGTTGCAGTCCAGGTTACCCTCCCACCATCCCCCTTTCATTTGCTGGGTCTTATCTGTACTTCTCTATTCTATACAACCTTTGTGGTGTATTTGCTTGTAGATGAAGGAAATGTTTACTTTATTGCATGCATGTTTATTGGCATAACCTTTTTAGCCTACCCTTTTGGGGGCACCTGATATCTGGGGCAAGAAAAACTGAAGAAAATGGCGTCGGCTGCATCTTTTATACCCCTGGCACACTGACGTCAGGGAAGAGGTGACAGCAACCGATGCCAGACCAAGACTTTGTAATTCAGGCCGACTGTGGGTAGCCTGCCAGCAGGATAACCCAAGAGTAATGACTGCAACAGTGAATACACTCGAACATCTACATTTATGGTAGGTACACAACTGTACTGTCTCATTACCCTCTTGTAGACCTTCCTTTCACTCTTACTGGTATTCGTCTGTCACAAATCACTCCGGACACTCTTCTCCACCCTAGATACATTAAGAGTACAGGCGGATAATAATGTACTGGTTACTAGGTATGAAGTGAGTCTTGTAACTACTTACAACTTACATGCAGGAATTATTAAGGGTATTCTGTCAAAAAACTGAAGCATTTTAATGGAAGATTCCAACTGCAGGAATAAGTTTGGCTCTACCCCAAGGAAGGGATTTAATTTGAAAACCTTACTTGAAAGGGAGCAGAAGACAACTAGTAAAAATGCAGGGATGTTTAGAAGTGAAGCCGGCACGTATTGTAAATGTATTGACTCCTTCCAGACTTCCTCTTGAGCTCTTACACTCCCCCTTAGGTAGAAAATACTGCAGCAGTGATATGGAAAGACGTAGTATGGTTATGTAAAATCTTACCATAACAATAAATGTCCTTCTCTTCACTGTTGCTGCTGCCTCCCTCCTACCCCCTTTTAGCTCTTACCCCATAGTTTATTACTGTCCCAGGTGAGGGGTCCTTAAGTCTTCTTTTTCCTTTTTCTTCCACTGAATGCAAATGTTCTCCTTGTCCCTAAGGGCATTCTGTTCCTCCTGAGCCTTTTTCAGTTCTGAGTGTGTGTGTCCATATGTCACCTCTATGCCCTACACTGAGCACGGGGAGCATACGTGTGATGTATGACTCCTGTAAGCGCTAAAGACTTTGGTATACTGGTCAGACATTGGGCTACCCTTGGCAGGGATTCCCTTATGTAAAGAATACTGCAACAGTGAAGAGAAGGACATCTACTGTCATGGTACGATTTTACACAACTGTACTTTTTGGCATTGGGGTGGAAGTTGATGTGCACTTTTCTGAGGGTAAGGATTAGAGTAAGTGTGTGTGCATGTGTGTATGTCTGTGTGTCTGCTAGTGCATATGTAGTGTGTGTAAGTATCTTGTGTAGTGGTACTGTGAGCCAAAAGGTTTTTCCTATAATGTGTAGGGTTGGGGTTAGGCTTAGCACACGAGTGAGGTACGGGGTGATGTAAACCCTGACACCAGCATTATGTACAACTAATTGTTCACTTACATGATTTGTACAGTTGTGCTCCATACAAAAAGATGCCAGTGTTTAAACTGGAAACGTAATCCTAATAAAGTGCAAGAATTTTAAAATAAGTAATAATGTGCTTCTCTCTTACATATCTGATTTATTTATTAGTTTATTAAACTGAATTGTTACTTGCTAAATGAAGATATTTTTAGCAGAATGTTTTAAGCCTAATAATATTACTTTTATAGTAGCTACAGTCAGTAAGGTAATGTTGAGGGTGAAGGTAATTTTGATGTTTGGTGTGTGTTTACAATTGCAATAAGTTAACCAAGAGACCCTTATGACCTCACTCAAGCCCCAGGTGTTCAAAATCCAGGAACTTACAGGAGGGGCTCTAGTTGCTGTTTCCCCATCTGCCGATCAGGTACTCAAACTCAAACATGAGTTCAGGGACACAGCTGCCACAATGGTCATAGGCATGAAGCTCTACTCGTGGAACTGATAAGTGGGGAAGGGAAATGGGGAGGGGGACTTTAGGTTTAGAGAATGGAGGGGATTTTATGTATAGGCATTTAACTGTAGATTAGGGTTAGGGAGGGAGTTTTAGGTTTAAGCAGCTATCAGGAGTTATCTCAGACTTAGAGTTAGGAAAGGAAGGGAGATTTCAGGTTTAGAGAGCAATCAGAAGTTGTCTCAGAGTTAACCTTAGGGATGGGAGGGGGATCTTAGGGTTAGGGAGTGAATGGGAGTTGGCTCAGAGTTAGGATTTTGGAGGGGAGAGGGGTTTTAGGCTTAGGAAGTGAACGGGAGTTGGCTCAGAGTATGGCTAGGGAGGGTAGAGTGAGGTTAGCTTTAGGAAGCTGATTTTAGGGTTAAAGTCACGGTTCTGGGAGAGGTAGTTAGCTTTGTGATGGTGTATGTTAGGACTAGGGCTCTGGGAGGAATAGTTAGCTTAGTGGTAGTGCACGGGAATCAGGCTGGTGAGCATTAGATTACTTGGCAATTACAGCAACTGGCAGCAAGGAAGACTATCACACCTAGTTATACGAGTCAGATACCTCAGATTAAGTGTCTCCCTACATCATGTCATTTTTTTAACGTCCAAATAGTGAATACCTTGAAAATCGATTCCAGTGCAGATGTGATTTTTATTCCTTAGATGTTATTGTAGAATAAATGTGAAATTATTCAGTGCAATATTTATAAAACTGAAATTATTCAGTGCAGAAGGTCTGTAAGGTATACTGGTTGTATGATTTCATTGACAACTCCTATACAGAATGCTTATATTTTTCCTGCTGCTGTATACACTTG
The DNA here is from genome assembly GCF_019279795.1 of Protopterus annectens. Taxonomy (NCBI): domain Eukaryota; kingdom Metazoa; phylum Chordata; order Ceratodontiformes; family Protopteridae; genus Protopterus; species Protopterus annectens. Next base: position 1,217,253,286 of record NC_056747.1, on the reverse strand, counting down.
GGTTTTGCAGAGATGGGACTGTTTAGCATCAGACTGACATTAGAAATGATAAGTAAAAGTTTTCATTTCCCTTGGGGATCGGAGTAGTAAGCATAACATGTACTTTAAAGACGGACTATTTTTCCCATGAATTTATTTGTAAGCGATTCAGTTGCTACCTACCAGTGCAGACCACCACAGGGCAGAACAGTCATTATTACAAAATTAATTAAGTCTCTAGAGAATCGTTGTACACCAGATTATTTCATTTGGTGTATTACCTTACTGTTCCTTTCTAAGTCTTAAAAGTAAATTGTACTCCTCCCAGCAAGACAGTCAGTCCTACTTCAGATGCATTCTAGTACACAAAGCCTGTTAAATGTTGTGTGTTTCCTTTAAAATCATGTACTACATAGTTACAGTAAAGCCATCGCATGATGCTTAACCATTTGTCTTAGTGTTTCTTGCAGGGAGGGAGCAAAGATCAGCAGTTACATCTAAAGCCATTGTATCAAGACTCCATCTGGAGCATAGTACAGTAAAAAAAAAACTGAGATTTTGCATTGTTACCAAATGCATTTATTGTCTTAGTTACTAGTAAAAATAAGAAAAGTAAAAAAGGAATATTCCTGATCTTTTTCATTGAAAAATTGAAGAAGGTGACATTAGACAGAAAAGGGAAACACCATTTATGACATTAATAAATACCTCTAAAAATGCCTTTCTTTGACACAAACTAATACAGTGAATTAATGTGTCATATCCTTTTGGATGAAATATACATAATGTTGTATATTCTTTGAAAGAACAGATCACTTCTTTTTCTTTTATGCAATGAACTGTTTTTCAACAATCTGAATGATTTTTAGACATATCATAATTGTTTAATACAGTACAAGAAACTAATACAACTGCATACTCAGTTGTGCATTTCGTAAGAAAATAAGATCAAATGAAGTGCATTGGACAAGTTCATCACATGGATCTCTGCTGCAGTGGCATTTGTATGGGACTTAACCACATTTGAGCATTGCTTTAGCTGTCCAGACTTTCAGAGGTTTGGATGTTCCCCCTTCCCAAAGTCTGGTTTCCTGTTCATACTGCAGATGTCAGAGTAACGCTGAGTACAAAGGGGAGAGCAGCCTACATATCTACATTTATCTTCAGTTCTTTTTGCCATAATTCAGCTGTCATTTGTCAGTGCTGCTAGGGAGAGATTCTGAATTTTACACTTCTTTCTTAGCATTCTTATTGTACTGATTGCTGTCACAACTGAAGTCTATTGATAGTTTTGGCACCGTGTAATTTATTTATTTATCCATTTAAGTTTTTTTTTTTATAACTGGGTGTGTGTGCTGATCCATGGACACTTTTCTAACATGACCTGAGCCAATTACCTTTGATATTTCCAAACCTTTGTTCAAGTTTTTATCAACAACAGTTATATTCTAGAACAAGTTGTGTTCTAGTTCATATTAGCCACAAATAGATTTTACAACTGATACAATTTTTTTGCTGCGTTACATTTATAATGAGATATGTTTAAACATGTGTACACCAGTTACATTTACATAGTTCATGCACTATCATTGCTGCAGGACAAACTATTCAATCCTTTTGTGTTGTCACAGATAAACATATACATGTGTAAGTTGGACTGTGCTATATAAAAAATGTTCATTGTTAATAACATTAGTCTTGTGTGTAGGTGTTAGTAAGTATGAGTTAATGTTAGTAGCTGGTGTTAATACAACTTTTTACAATGCTAAATGTAATGTTTATGTATATATAGATTATCATTATTATGCAAGGCTTGCATGAGTCCAGGACCATGATAATTTAGCAGTAAGTAAACTGTCTTGGGGTGTTTTCAGAACAGTTAGTAATGCATCATTACCCATTGTCAGGGAAGCATTTGTATGCATATTCATTTTGCAATAAGAAAATGAGCCTTTTGTGGTCCATATAAGTAAGCACTGAGTATTTTTATTCAGTACATTCCAAGGCTTATGATATCCATGGAAACTTACTAACAGGCATGACTGTGGTAGACAGAGTCCCCCAAAGACCTTTCACCTTCAATCCTTTTTTTGTCGGTGCTCAGAACACTTATTAGAATCATGTAAAGATCATTCATATTTTAGAAAGAAAAGCTGTATCAGTATGGAAAACAAAAAAGCTCATTACTTCAGACCAAGGGTCACTCACCTTTTCAGCATAGGTTGTGGACCTTCCCCTTAGGTTAGCCATAAGAAGAAAGGAAAGTAATTCAGAGAGACAGGACATGGGCAAGGTGCATGAAGCCTTAGTGACCAACCTAGGCCTAGGCACTCTGGTTCCATGATGGTGCCAACGGGTATGCTCTTAGCCCTGAAGGCTAAATCACATCTGTTGTGTCCCTTCAGAGGTTGACAGGAGGATAGTAACTTCTCTAATTCAACTGGCCACAGGTCTTTTTGTCACTGTGCTATATACGGACTATGGTCCCAATCTGATGACTGCTGTCCCAATGCTGACTTAGACGTTTGTTAGTTGGGTGCATGGCCTGGTCCAGGCACCCCTTTTCAGTCACAGCCAGACATGAGACAATTGTAACAAAATTTAAAGTGTATAGCACCCATACCACAGTGAGTCCAGTTAACATTATTCACAAAGTTTTTATATTAATTCTCAGAGATAGCAACTGTTTTTGGTGAAGTATTTCCAGTAATTGCTACACATCATTCTAATCTTTTAAGCAATTTAGAAATATGTTTTCAGACCAACACACTGTCAGAATGTAAAATCAGGACTCCTAGAAGTAAGTAATAATTATTAGATACTTTCAAGGCAGGAGTTGAAAGTGAGAAAGGTTATAGATATATACTTGAAACCTCAGAAGCTCAAATGGAACTGAACACACACAACACCTGCACCCCCCCCATATCACCTGCTAATTCCAACTCAGAGATCACACCACAGTGGGAAAGGGAGCAAAACCTTGATCCTCACTGTACTGCAATCATACACAATGAACATCCATTGTTTGAGCTTCCAGATTTTAGAATTTCTGGGCATGGTCTTGTAACGTTTGTTCATTTGAGTGGTTGATGCATTGATAGGAACCTGTCTCTGAGATATGAGAGGAAACCAAACAACATGGCAAAAGCCCCTGTAAACACAACATGGACATGCAGACTTCACAGAAAATACCTAACTGGATAGTTAAACACCTTGAGGCAGCCACTGTGCCAGCCTATTTTGCAACTGTAAAACATATATATATATATATATATATATATATATATATATATATATGATTTCAGATTTGGTTGTTATGTTATAAAGTACTATTTGTGCAATAAACAAGAACTTATTTTACTTTATTCCAGGTGAGCTTTTCTGTAGAGGCCAAAGCAAGAGGTTGTCCAGACAGCAAAACAAAAACCTTCAGCATAAAGCCAGTAGGATTTAAAGATACCCTCACCATAACGGTAAACTTCAACTGTGATTGTAGCTGTGAAGCTTCAGCAGAGCTGAATAGTACTAAGTGCAATTACGGCAATGGGACCTACGAATGTGGCATCTGTCAGTGCTACCCAGGGCACCTAGGCCCCATGTGTGAATGCAAAGAAGGCGAATACAACCCTACTAAACAGGACCAGTGTATTCCAAAGGAAGGGCAGCCTGTCTGCAGTGGAAGGGGGGAGTGTTCATGTAGCCAATGCATATGTCACAACAATGACTTTGGCAAAGTGTGGGGGAAGTACTGCGAGTGTGATGACTTCTCCTGTGTTCGCCACAAGGGTAAAATGTGTTCAGGTAGGTGCAAAGAAATTATTTTCTCTTTGTCTTGTAGTGATTTTCACCGTATTATTCAATGTGAATTTAAAGAGTTTTTTCTGTTTTCTTAATTGAAAATGTACTGAGATTGGAAGACATTTTGTTCAATTTACCTGGCTAGTACTGACTTAAGTACCAAAAGTCTAAGCAATGGCAGTAATTCCAGTTAATAGGGATGGGGATATATAAGAAGTTAAAGGAGGATGCTTTGTGCTGTGGGGAAAGGAATGATTTATTTATTTATTTTATTTATCATTTGTTGACCGGAGAGGTAGGTAGCCACAGAGAGTTTTTTCGGAGGAGGCCCGGAGAAATGCTCCAGATGCATGTCTTTGGAATGGATGCTTCCTCTGGCATACTTGGAATGACTCTAGATTGCAATGGACCAGAAGAAAGGAAAGAGACAGGGAGACATGACATAAAATTGAAATGCCTCAGGGTTGTCTGTAGAGTCCAAATAGTCATGTTACAAGTAAAAGAAAATGATATGAGAGTAATGTGATTGAATGGAGCATATAAGATGGATGGCTCAGGAAACAATCATTATTTCAGAAAAAACTGATGGTTTATCTATTTGTCATTTTCATTTAGAGGTTGCTGAGTATCTTCTATCTCTGCTGACCTGTATTCCTGTGTTTTGTACAGCTAAGCACAATAAGACAGTTGAAAATGCATGGCTGAAATGTAATGCAGTTCTTAAGAATGCTGTGATAAAGTAAGCAACTGGTAAAGCAGAATTTTACACTTTATCCAGTTGATAAGGAAATGTTCCGAACTGGTGGCCCAAGCAGTTATTAACTGCCATTGAAATGTATGCTTCCATATTATAACAAGGGGATACCATAATTCTAGCTACATTTTTTTAAATATACTTTGTAGTCACAATTACAGGAATTTGAGTTCTGCTAATATCCTGGTAACAACCAAAACAAGAAGAGCACCGCACTTCATGACATTATACTTTGAATTCTAAGGCCATCATTACTACCACTGACAAACTTCATTGTCAATGAAGACAGGTGTACAAGTGTGTGAGTGTACTTTAGAAACTTAAATGCTATAAATATATTGTGCTCTGGACCTGGTGTATCAGAAGGAGATGTAAAAAATGTTTCCTTTAATACCTGAAGGGAATTTACAGATCACACCTTGAAACCATTGTATTTATTTAGTTTTTTTTTTTTTTTTTTATAAAATAAGATATAGTAGAGGTAAGTTTCTGTTTTGTGAATAACTGTGACCTTAAGTCAGTTTACATACATACATACATGCATACAAGTTTTGATTTATTGATTTATTTGTTCATTTTTGCCTCTCTAACCTGCCAACCATCATCAACAGAGGCATTCCACTTTAAAGTAACCCTTTTATTCCTTATAATGGTGTTACAGCATGGTCTTGGGGAAGCTATCATTCAGGTACCCATCAGAGGGGTTTTCCTTTGCTCTTCTGTTCTCCCATGTGCATGCCTGTAATTGCCCAAGAGATAGGTTTGCAGTGATATTATCCAGTTACATGAGTGCTGTAGCTGCTCAGAAGGCCCTGCACCCCTTGTCCATTGTAGGCAAGTCCCTCTGCTGTATCTCAAGCCTCCAGTAGGGATGAATTGCAGAACATTTGCAGTGAACATGCATCCCTATCCCTCCCCAATATCCACAGCACAGAGGGATAAATCCCAGAGAACAACCCACATGTTCCCATTTCGGATAGCAGCCCTGATAATGGATGAGCCAAATGTGATGAGGATGAGGAGCAACTATTTGCTCAGCCCTCCTTACAACATATGGGTCATGGTCAGGGCTTTATCCCTGTATGCTGTGGAACTGACTCACCCCACACAAGTTTTGATTCAGGTAAAACCCAAAGTCAGGATTATCCATTTGCTGGGTGGTGTCACAGTACCTTCTGTGTCTGCTGACCTGTATTCCTATGTTCTGTTTTTCCATGTTATACCTGTCATCGCTGATCTCAGAAATAGAGTACATGCTGTTTAGTGCCAAAAAGAACCAATCTGATCCCTTTCAATGCATTAGATTCACTACAGTGCCTTCTAGGATTGATGAAAAGACTCATTCCCTAACTGGAGAACATCCTGTATTTTGGATAAGCACACTTTCCACAAACTAGCTGTTATGATGTTCTATTATTTTTGTCTTTATTTATTTATTTATTTATGTATGTATACATATGTATGTATCTGATTTGCTATATACAGTATGAAGTAGAGATGTCTGAAACAACATGAAAATGTTGATACAACTTACTTTTTAGACTCAGAAACAAATATCAGAGTGTCTGAATATAATCTTCTTCTTCCCCATTATAGGTTCATAGGTTAGCTGCCCTTGTGGGCCCTTTCAAGCCTAACCAATTTTCCTTTGAAAAGTGAGGAACAAACCCCGTATCTTGCAGCTGTAAGGCAAACACCTTGACCATTATGCCACAGGGATCACTCATGAGATGAGATGCTGAAACAAACTAATGCTATTTCTTGGGGCACTCTTCCTGTCAGAGATGTAAATTGTTTTACCCAATGCTGTCCTCCATTCTAGTGGCCCCCCTCAAAAAATCCCACTCTCATTGAACTTGAAGAGAAAAAAAGCTCCTCTCCTAGGACTAAAAAAGTAAAAAAAGCTCTTTGGTCCTTTTAAGCTGCTACAGTTTGTGCCACACAGGAAGCACTTCAGTGCTTCTGTTCTAACCACAAATGAAATGCTAGAATTAAAGCCACTATGTGCTAAAGAGGACTCGGGATCTGCCAGTCACACTCCCTCACACTATTTGCTCACAGTGGCTCCCCACTTTCACTTTGCTTTTTGCAAGTCCATCTATGCTACTTCACTTAGACACTGCCCCCTGTGGCACACTAATTACCTATAACCACTCACAACTATGAGTTAATTCCACTTTTGTGGATCAGTTTCTTTGTCATAGAAATCCTTTTACTGTGTCTAGTAGTGAAAGTGCCTTTAGTGAACTGACTACAGTGTTTTGGAATTTCTTAGCCTCAAGTCAGAAGTTTTTCCTTCTCTTCCTTCCTTAGAAAAGAGTTTATAACTTGTAAATATGGTTAAACACATTAAAATGTTAAAAATTTACAAACATAACAGTGGAAGAAGAACTCCTCGATAGATATAAAAATGCTCCTAAAAGTGGTCACTGAATGCGTTACCAATGCAAATGCACTCTGATCAGTCTGGCTGTATTACAAATAGGCTTATATCTAGAGTTGTACAGTGGGCTCTTCTGTTCACCAGCACTTAGTAGTTTTAATCACTTAATGCATTTCATCCTTGATGCCTTGGCTTATTTTGCAGTTTATGCATAAGATTTTCGATAGGAAGTACGGAATGCCTCAGTATTGTCTGCCATTCTTGAAGGATTAGCATCTATCTTAGTGGCTTAATGCTATATTGTGAAATGGCAGTGGCACTTTGTGAGTGTGTGTCCCAGTTATGTAGTACTAAGCATGAGTGTCCTGTTTCCCAATACTTGTACAGATTTACATCAAAGTGCTGACTCAGAGTATTATATTTGACTTTGGAATTATAAGCAGTTCAACCTCTCTTTTTAATTTTAAGCTCTACCTGCATGCTGCTACTGATTATGATTTTTTGGTGCTACACTTAATTGCTAGTCATTTCTGATAACATCCTAATGTGAAATCACAAATGTGAGATTTGTTTGTTTTCTGTTTAACACTTGTGATTGTGTTATCTCAGAGAATGTACTTTTCTCCAAGATGCAGTGATCCTAGTCTTAGTATATGTAAGTGTAGATGTGGGGTACTGAAGACTGAAATGGTGCATTGTGATTGCCGCTGTTTCACTGTCATTTAATACTAAGTGATCACGTTTGAGTGTCGATCACTTATTTATTGTGAACGGCAGCTGTGGGACTGTTTAGTTCTAATGCTCTCCTCTTCTGCCTTTCACTTGCGTATAGTTGCAGCTTACTTGTTTGGAAGCCATTTCAAACTGTACACTAATAAGATGCTTTTTTTTTCTTATTGCTACCACCCCACAGCTGATTATTACCTGCCACAAGCTCCTCTCCCATTTGAGGTGTCTACCAGACTCACCTTAACCTCCTCCAGGCTCAACCTGTATGGCGTATGACATATGGGAAACTGTTACAAACATCTGTTGCTGCTGAGATTTTAAGGGAGCTCTGGCTTACATTGTATTGCATTTGCTTAATAGCAGGAAGAGACAATAAGCCTATATACTCTGCCCTTTAACTGAGTTTGCTATTCTACCTTTCCTCAGTTCCTAACTTCCTTCTTACCCTTTGACCACCTGCTCTATGACCTTTAAAATGCCTCTGTGGACTCCTTCTGTACCACCCTTTCAGGTTTTCCATTCCATGGATCCACCCCACTCTTTGTGAAACACTCCTTTTGGAGATCAAGGAAGTAGTATGTGCCTTCTGTCTCCATCACTGCTTCCATCTCTGTTCTTCCTGTTCAGAATGACTCTTATACACATTTCCCTGATGCCAGGGGCGGCTTGTGCTATAGGACTGCAGGACTGCAGCCCTCCCACCTAAAAAACAAATAAAAATAAAACAGAGAAACACAAAAACAAACACCGTAAATTCCCGGAAGTGTGTGCATGTGCTCATGCTCTAAAATAGACGAGAACACTCTCAGACTGCTTTCTCAGCAGTCTAGATAGAGGGAAAGGCATCTCGGCTCCAAGATGCCCAGCAGTCTGTGCGGCAGTGGCGTCACGGAATGGAGGCACTCCGGACTGCAGCAGCAGGCTGGACCAATCGCGCAAGGAATACTGGCAAAGGGGCTGTTTGGATATCGGCGGCAAGGGGAGCAGTTATTTAGCTCATCGGCAAGATGTGTGTGTGTGTGTGTGTGTGTGTGTGTGTGTGTGTGTGTGTGTGTGTGTGAACTGCCCCAGTTTCTATATACTGGTGGCTAGAGCAAACTCATGGTGGTGTGGTAGGGAATACCTCAGGCTTGAACCCTGTACCTTGTATGCAGGTATTAAGGGCCTGAATTCCCTACCCACCACCATTTGTAAAAAAATTAGCAAATTTTTGCCTCATATTTGATTTGTTCTGTTCCTCATAATATCTGTGGTTTCTAAATGTTTAAATGCTTAGATATTTGATGGTGCACGGGTAGCACTGTTGCCTCACAGCTGCAGGTTCTCAGGTTTGATTCTTGGCTGGGGTGCCTTCTGTGTGGGGTCTGCATCTTCTCCCTGTGTTTGTCTGGGTTTGCTTTTGTGTCCTCACATGTTACAAAGACATGCCTGCATTATTTCTTCCTGGGCCTCTGCTGAAAATTGTTTTTTTGTTCCATGTCAGACTGTCCTGGTTAACAGATGTTAAATAAAATTGACAGGCATTTGAATTTCAGACTTCAGGTTTCTGAATGTTTAATTCCTTAAATATTTGATGGTGCAGTGGTAGCATTGTTGCCTCACAGCTATAGGGTTTCTGGTTTGATTCTTGGCTGGGGTGGCTTCTGTGTGGAGTCTGCATCTCCTCCCTGTGTTTGTGTGGATTTGCTCTTGTGTCCTGCCATTTTGCAAAGACATGTGTCTGCAGTATTTCTCCCTGGGCCTCTGCTGAAAATTGTTTTTGTTCTGTCAGAAATAAAATTGACAGGCATTTGAATTTCAGACTTCATATTCTTCAGAAAATACATAGTAACACAACCTTTTATTCTAGCAATTTTCTAAGTTTATAAGATGAATATTTGAAATTTGTCCCTATTTTTGGGACTGTATTCCCCCATTATTGGCTTTGTCCAGGTTTTTTGTGCTAAGGTTGACAGCTATGGCAAGAACTAAATTCACTGAATTTGTTTGAGGGCTGTATTCCCTCATTACTGGGTTTGTCCAGGTGTTTTGTGCTAAGAGGTTGACAGCTATGGTGAGAACTGAATTCACTAAATGATAGCCGTTTAAGTTTCAGCCTTCCTCTCTTTCACAAAGCAGCTGATTTGGCATAGTGGTATGTTGCTCTGACTGTTTTGCACAGGGACCTTGGCAGTAAAATGTATGGTGGTAACACAGCATTTTATTCTAGCAACTTTCCAAGATTATACAAGCAATGTATAATGTGTCCCTGGATTTTGGGCTTTTGACCCCCCCCCAATACATTTTGGCTTTTTCCAGATTTCTTGTGCTGCGAAGTTGAGATGCAGTTGAGTATTGATTAGATTTTACAAGGAGCTGAGAGCTGCAGGGGAAGAGTTTAGTGCTGCTTATGCTGAGTCTGCTTGCATTGTTAATAGCACAACAGGTTGTGTACTTGCTTTTGATGCAGAAGGCTGTGGGTTCTACTCCCACAAGGGGTGGATGCTGCCATACTGAGAATGTCATCCTTGGCAAAGATACTAACTATGAGCCTGTTATCAGTTTCCCATCCATTTCCTATTGCAATATTACTAGCTTATCATTTTTTTGATGTAATATAGGCAATTTATTCCTCAGGGGCATCAGACACTTTATTTTTCAATGAAACCATGAAATATACAGGTGTTTGCTAGCAGTAACCTCTTCATTAGTTACAGATTTATTTAATGTGGAATAATTTAGATGACTTTTACTTCTTCAGAGATTGTGCATATTTACTGATAATGGTGGACTGTAGAATTGTGCATATTTACTGATAATGGTGGACTGTAGAAGTCTGAGTAGACTTTTATGATGGAAATGTTCTGAACTGGGCAGTTTTGTCATTATGAGTGCATGCATTTTGTTTCATTGTTTACTGGAAAAATGTTCAAAACAATAAATTTAAAACACCCTCTAACAACTGTACTGTATTGTACAAGGAATATAATTTAGTACTATCAGGAAGGTGTATCAAAGAGTACATGTATGTTTCATCTGCAAGGGGCCTATGATTTGAAAACAGCCCAAAAAAATTAATCTTTATCTGCCACTGGCAAAATGTATTTTCTTTGAATGTGGATTTCAATGCTGTTTCAATTAATGTGAGTTTCAAGGGCAGAGAAGTTTTAATGCTAAGTCTGTTTTCATTGTGAGACTGCATTGCTTTGTTTAGCAGATGTATTAGTGTTTGTGCTGTAAAATGCAAAATAAAACTTTCAAATAAAGTCCAAATCATCATAGAAGTAAAGCAGTATGCACATTAGTGTTTATGGTAAATGGAGTGAAACAGCCAAGTAATGGATCATTGGAATGGCTGCAGGGGGAAGGCTCCATTCGACCATGATTTTGTGAGGGGGAAGGGCGGCAAACTCAAAGACAGCCCCAGCTGAACTATACCTCCCAACTGTCCAGATTTTCAAAGAATGAATAGATTTTTGCTTCTTATTTTTGGTTTGTTCCTCATAAAATTTGTAGTTTTCTGGCAAATCATTTAGGAATTAAGTCACTAAATAATGACATACTGAGTTTTAGACTTCATAACCTTCAGAAAAATGCATGCTAAAGTGAGACATTTTATTCTATCAACTGTCTCAGTTTATTTAAGAGCAATTTTTAGTACTGTTTATATGTTCCCCCAGTATATTTGGCCTTGTCCAGATTTATTGCAATAACAGGTTCAGAAGTACATGCAAATAAATTGCTTTATAGAATTAGGCATAGCCAAACCTCTTAACTGTCCCCGATTTTGGCTCAAAATGTTGCTCTTCCCCCTAATAATCCTTGCGCAGAATAGCAATTTTGGAAGAAAACGTGGAGGGTTTACAATTAAGAAATAACTGTAATAATCAGAGTTATAGATTACTTTTATTTCAGAAATGCATGTAGATTATTTTATTTTGTCAGCTGCTCAAGTTAGCAGTATTAATATTAAAGTGTCCCTTCTTTGACAGGTTCCCAGCTGTATTGTGTGGCTATTTTATATTTTTGCATCACATTTTTGGTCCATTTTTCATAAAATTGTGGGTTTTTTGGCAAATTAGTGACAAATCATTAAAGACTGAAGTTAGAAAATAATGACAGACATTTGAGTTTCAGATTTCATTCTCTTCAGAAAATTCATACTAATGCAAGACCTAGTCTATTATATTTCTAAGTTTATAAGAGCAATATTTAAAAAATGTCCTTATTTTTGGGCCTTTGTCCCACTTCTATGTATGGCTTTGTCCAGATCTTTTGCTCTGAGGTTGAGAGGTATGACAAATGTGTCAGGGCCATCACAGTCAGCCAGAGACATTTCAAATTGTGACATACATGTTGCACCCTACTCCCCCATGTAGTGACTCTGGATGTGTCCAAGCAAGGCAAGGAGTAGTTATGCAGTGTAAATGTGCAGAGTATCCCCCCATCCAAGGTAGACACAAGTACTACAGTGGCTTTTCATCTATCCTTGATTTTGCAGAATGGTCTGTTTTTTGTCATATTTTTGTACTGTTGATTTATGCTTATTACTCAGAAAGTGCCTTTTGCTCTGTGTTTAAGTAGCAATGCTTTAATGACCATTAGGTAAGCTTGTCTGAGATCGTAAGATGCAAGTAAGCTTTAATAAGCATAATGTTAAAGAATTGCCAACATTGAAAGCCTTTCTGTTGTTGCCATGCAGAGAATACTTAACTAGATAATGTATAAGTCTTGGGTATTGAAATACATATGACAGTATTTGTAATAAAGGACATGATTACATTATTTTAAGAAGCTCATTACACTTGTTGGAGACTTCCAGTCATCTCTGCAGGCTTTACCCATAAACTAAACAGAATGCCAATCATGTGTGGTCCATAACCTGTACAGTAATCCTTTAAGCAATGTATCTTGAGCTTGTTTCTTGTTTGCTTTTCATTTTTTACATTGATCATGTTTTCCCCATGAAACAAGTAGATAGTTGTCAGGCAGCAGGACTTTTTTGGATAAGAAACATTTTTTTACAAGTGGGGGCATCACAGAGATTTCTACTTTCAGCATGTTACTTGGTACTTTAATAAAACTGAATATAAATTATAATTAGAACTGCAGTGCAAGGAGAAGCGGTTTGAGTTGGGTGCTGCTTGTTTTTCTTATACTTGATTTTGACTGGCATTCCAGTAATGTATTTAAAAAGTAATTTATTTTTTCATGCCTCACAACCTTTTGTTTCCATCTAGATATCAAGTAAGCTGTCGTGCAGCCAATGCAATGAAATATTTTTATTCTTCTACACTTCATTTCGTCTTGATTGGACTCTCATAATGATGGTTTGGCACCCAGGGCAGCATATTTAATTAAAGTTAGTTTTTGTGGTTTTGAGCATAGCTCCTTCCCTTTCTAGTTGGCTGCACCCCTTCCCATTGACCCCACCCATTCAGCTGTCTCTTGCAGCCCCCCTTTGATTTGAAGTCACCAGCCGCCACTGCCTGATGCACTCTTGTGTACCATGTCCACCAATCTCTTCTCTCAGGTTACAAGGACTGTAGATCCTCTAGCAGATGATCTTAGTCCTTCCCCTCCATCCAGTGGATCTCTCTCATTCCTTCCCTCTGGCTTCCATCAAGTAGACTAGTGTCCCTTTCATTTTTATGGCCTGCAGAAGTGCATGCAGTCCCCAGGATGTGGTCTGACCAGGGCTCTGTAGAGCAGAAGTGTTTCCTCTTTTCTTCTGGAATCTGTTCCTTTAGGCTACACCCAGGCACCCTGTTTGCTGCCACTTTCATCTCGCTCTGTTCCAGTTGTCAAATCCAGGTGACAGTAACACCTCTGTCCCTTCTCCTGCTCTTTTCCCATCAGTTCCACTCCCCCTAGCTGATACTTCACACCAGGGATATTGCACTATTTTTTATGTGTTTGCACTTACCCTCAGCCACCTCTTGTTTGCCCACTTGTTTAGCCTTTCCAAAACCTTCACTAGACTCTCCTCCCATTCCTACATTTATCTATCTTTGTGTCATTTTTTTTTTATTTTATTTACTTTATTTTACATTTGTTGACTGGGATAATCCGACTGGATACATGTCCATTTTCAGCGAAGGCCCGGAGAGAAACACTCCAAGGAATAACAAATCCAACATAACATGTCACATATTACAAATTACAAATAGATTATTTACAGAGATTAGATAAGCAAACATTATACCAGTTCATCAGGTAAAGTTACTCAATGAGTGACAATCAGATTAAATTACATAGTAGGCTGCATAGCAGATTTACACTCTCCAGAGAAAAGTTAACCAGGCTTGATACAGTGACATAGCCAGTTTGTTCCCAGGTGGTGTTTGAGCCTAGTTTTAAACTGACATAGAGAGGAAAGTAAGGTAATATCAGCTGGTAGAGAGTTCCACGATCTACCTACAGAGTTTACCAAGAGAGAGTCACTGGCTGAGTTATTTGTTTTACATATCTGAATAATAAGTCTGTTGGAGGAACGCAGCGGTCTAGGATTATTATAGAGGGTGACAAGATTTTTGAGTGCAGGGGTATTATAAGGGTTATATATGATTTTATGGGCCATAACCAATTGGTTATATAGGATTAGACTGGGCAGTTCAAGCCATCCAAGCTGGATTAGATTTGATGCAATGATGTGTCCTAAAAGGCAGCCCAGTGGCAAACCTGGCAATGTGGTTATAACAGATTGAGAGCTTGTTCAGGACAGTCTTGTTAACATCTGAGAGAAGAGGGGGTGCATACAGAAGAGTAGGGAGAAGGTGAGATCGAGCTATGGCAACTTTGGCCGGGGGGGGTTAGGAAGGCTTTTATTCTGTAAAGTGACCCTAGTTTTTTATTGATGGTTTTGATCAATTGGTTGACATGTAGGTCGAATTTTAAATTATTATCTATAATGACACCTAATAGTTTAATAGAGAGGTCAGGGTGATTATTGTGCCATCATTTGCTTTTATTGTAAAGTTAACAGCAGTAGACCTTTGTGTAGATAAAAATAACAGCATTTTAGTTTTTTTAGGATTTAGTATCGGACGTCATCAGTAAGGAGGTTAATCCTGTTCACTGTTTCTTCCAGTGTATCAAAGACCAATACTCCAAAGAAGAAAACGGGTGGTGAGCCAAGCGTCAGCAGTGTGGCAGCCCAAAATTAACTGTAGCTGTGTGAGATAGACTGTTATGAGAGAAGACTTGGCATGATCAGCTGAGTAACTTATATTCCAGTTTATAGTGCTAGGCCTAAAATTAAACTAGTGAGTTTGTTTAGTAGGATAGCATGTTTCACAGTTTCAAATGGTCTGGTTATTGTTGTTGTGTCTTTCGGCTTTTCCCAGTTAGGTTGCCACAGCGGAACTCCTGTCCGCTAATGATTGGCAATAGATTTTACGTGCCGAGTTACCGGCCCTGACACACTACCTTCAACGAAGGTCTGCCCATTCACGCATGTCTCCACACAGAAGACACTCTAACTGAGAATTGAACAGGACAACGTCTTACTGTGAGGTGACAATGCTACCACAGCACCACCACCGCAGTTAGTTTCAAATGGTCTGGTGTTGTCTAGAAAAAATTCCCCACTCTATTAGCAAACCATTGTTCATGTTGCAATAGATGGAGTTAGTGGTAGTATATAAAACCATCAGGGTGCTGAACCCATGAATCCATTGTCAAAACCATGATGTCAGTTTCAAGGGCAGAGAAGTTTTAATGCTAAGTCTGTTTTCATTGTGAGACTGCATTGCTTTGTTTAGCAGATGTATTAGTGTTTGTGCTGTAAAATGCAAAATAAAACTTTCAAATAAAGTCCAAATCATCATAGAAGTAAAGCAGTATGCACATTAGTGTTTATGGTAAATGGAGTGAAACAGCCAAGTAATGGATCATTGGAATGGCTGCAGGGGGAGGCTCCATTCGACCATGATTTTGTGAGGGGGAAGGGCGGCAAACTCAAAGACAGCCCCAGCTGAACTATACCTCCCAACTGTCCAGATTTTCAAAGAATGAATAGATTTTTGCTTCTTATTTTTGGTTTGTTCCTCATAAAATTTGTAGTTTTCTGGCAAATCATTTAGGAATTAAGTCACTAAATAATGACATACTGAGTTTTAGACTTCATAACCTTCAGAAAAATGCATGCTAAAGTAAGACCTTTTATTCTATCAACTGTCTCAGTTTATTTAAGAGCAATTTTTAGTACTGTTTATATGTTCCCCCAGTATATTTGGCCTTGTCCAGATTTATTGCAATAACATGTTGAGAAGTACATGCAAATAAATTGCTTTATAGAATTAGGCATAGCCAAACCTCTTAACTGTCCCCGATTTTGGCTCAAAATGTTGCTCTTCCCCCTAATAATCCTTGCGCAGAATAGCAATTTTGGAAGAAAATGTGGATGGTTTACAATTAAGAAATAACTGTAATAATCAGAGTTATAGATTACTTTTATTTCAGAAATGCATGTAGATTATTTTATTTTGTCAGCTGCTCAAGTTAGCAGTATTAATATTAAAGTGTCCCTTCTTTGACAGGTTCCCAGCTGTATTGTGTGGCTATTTTATATTTTTGCATCACATTTTTGGTCCATTTTTCATAAAATTGTGGGTTTTTTTGGCAAATTAGTGACAAACCATTAAAGACTGAAGTTAGAAAATAATGACAGACATTTGAGTTTCAGATTTCATACTCTTCAGAAAATTCATACTAATGCAAGACCTAGTCTATTATATTTCTAAGTTTATAAGAGCAATATTTAAAAAATGTCCTTATTTTTGGGCCTTTGTCCCACTTCTATGTATGGCTTTGTCCAGATCTTTTGCTCTGAGGTTGAGAGGTATGACAAATGTGTCAGGGCCATCACAGTCAGCCAGAGACATTTCAAATTGTGACATACATGTTGCACCCTACTCCCTCATGTAGTGACTCTGGATGTGTCCAAGCAAGGCAAGGAGTAGTTATGCAGTGTAAATGTGCAGAGTATCCCCCCATCCAAGGTAGACACAAGTACTACAGTGGCTTTTCATCTATCCTTGATTTTGCAGAATGGTCTGTTTTTTGTCATATTTTTGTACTGTTGATTTATGCTTATTACTCAGAAAGTGCCTTTTGCTCTGTGTTTAAGTAGCAATGCTTTAATGACCATTAGGTAAGCTTGTCTGAGATCGTAAGATGCAAGTAAGCTTTAATAAGCATAATGTTAAAGAATTGCCAACATTGAAAGCCTTTCTGTTGTTGCCATGCAGAGAATACTTAACTAGATAATGTATAAGTCTTGGGTATTGAAATGCATATGACAGTATTTGTAATAAAGGACATGATTACATTATTTTAAGAAGCTCATTACACTTGTTGGAGACTTCCAGTCATCTCTGCAGGCTTTACCCATAAACTAAACAGAATGCCAATCATGTGTGGTCCATAACCTGTACAGTAATCCTTTAAGCAATGTATCTTGAGCTTGTTTCTTGTTTGCTTTTCATTTTTTACATTGATCATGTTTTCCCCATGAAACAAGTAGATAGTTGTCAGGCAGCAGGTCTTTTTTGGATAAGAAACATTTTTTTACAAGTGGGGGCATCACAGAGATTTCTACTTTCAGCATGTTACTTGGTACTTTAATAAAACTGAATATAAATTATAATTAGAACTGCAGTGCAAGGAGAAGCGGTTTGAGTTGTGTGCTGCTTGTTTTTTTGTACTTGATTTTGACTGGCATCCCAGTAATGTATTTAAAAAGTAATTTATTTTTTCATGCCTCACAACCTTTTTGTTTCCATCTAGATATTAAGCTGTCATACAGCCAATGCATTGAAATATTTTTATTCTTCTACACTTCATTTTGTCTTGATTGGACTCTCATAATGATGGTTTGGCACCCAGGGCAGCATATTTAATTAAAGTTAGTTTTTGTGGTTTTGAGCATAGCTCCTTCCCTTTCTAGTTGGCTGCACCCCTTCCCATTGACCCCACCCATTCAGCTGTCTCCTGCAGCCCCCCTTTGATTTGAAGTCACCAGCCGCCACTGCCTGATGCACTCTTGTGTACCATGTCCACCAATCTCTTCTCTCAGGTTACAAGGACTGTAGATCCTCTAGCAGATGATCTTAGTCCTTCCTCCATCCAGTGGATCTCTCTCATTCCTTCCCTCTGGCTTCCATCAAGTAGACTAGTGTCCCTTTCATTTTTATGGCCTGCAGAAGTGCATGCAGTCCCCAGGATGTGGTCTGACCAGGGCTCTGTAGAGCAGAAGTGTTTCCTCTTTTCTTCTGGAATCTGTTCCTTTAGGCTACACCCAGGCACCCTGTTTGCTGCCACTTTCATCTCGCTCTGTTCCAGTTGTCAAATCCAGGTGACAGTAACACCTCTGTCCCTTCTCCTGCTCTTTTCCCATCAGTTCCACTCCCCCTAGCTGATACTTCACACCAGGGATATTGCACTATTTTTTATGTGTTTGCACTTACCCTCAGCCACCTCTTGTTTGCCCACTTGTTTAGCCTTTCCAAAACCTTCACTAGACTCGCCTCCCATTCCTACATTTACCTATCTTTGTGTCATTTTTTTTTTATTTTATTTACTTTATTTTACATTTGTTGACTGGGATAATCCGACTGGATACATGTCCATTTTCAGCGAAGGCCCGGAGAGAAACACTCCAAGGAATAACAAATCCAACATAACATGTCACATATTACAAATTACAAATAGATTATTTACAGAGATTAGATAAGCAAACATTATACCAGTTCATCAGGTAAAGTTACTCAATGAGTGACAATCAGATTAAATTACATAGTAGGCTGCATAGCAGATTTACACTCTCCAGAGAAAAGTTAACCAGGCTTGATACAGTGACATAGCCAGTTTGTTCCCAGGTGGTGTTTGAGCCTAGTTTTAAACTGACATAGAGAGGAAAGTAAGGTAATATCAGCTGGTAGAGAGTTCCACGATCTACCTACAGAGTTTACCAAGAGAGAGTCACTGGCTGAGTTATTAGTTTTACATATCTGAATAATAAGTCTGTTGGAGGAGCAGCGGTCTAGGATTATTATAGAGGGTGACAAGATTTTTGAGTGCAGGGGTATTATAAGGGTTATATATGATTTTATGGGCCATAACCAATTGGTTATATAGGATTAGACTGGGCAGTTCAAGCCATCCAAGCTGGATTAGATTTGATGCAATGATGTGTCCTAAAAGGCAGCCCAGTGGCAAACCTGGCAATGTGGTTATAACAGATTGAGAGCTTGTTCAGGACAGTCTTGTTAACATCTGAGAGAAGAGGGGGTGCATACAGAAGAGTAGGGAGAAGGTGAGATCGAGCTATGGCAACTTTGGCTGGGGGGGGTTAGGAAGGCTTTTATTCTGTAAAGTGACCCTAGTTTTTTATTGATGGTTTTGATCAATTGGTTGACATGTAGGTCGAATTTTAAATTATTATCTATAATGACACCTAATAGTTTAATAGAGAGGTCAGGGTGATTATTGTGCCATCATTTGCTTTTATTGTAAAGTTAACAGCAGTAGACCTTTGTGTAGATAAAAATAACAGCATTTTAGTTTTTTTAGGATTTAGTATCGGACGTCATCAGTAAGGAGGTTAATCCTGTTCACTGTTTCTTCCAGTGTATCAAAGACCAATACTCCAAAGAAGAAAACGGGTGGTGAGCCAAGCGTCAGCAGTGTGGCAGCCCAAAATTAACTGTAGCTGTGTGAGATAGACTGTTATGAGAGAAGACTTGGCATGATCAGCTGAGTAACTTATATTCCAGTTTATAGTGCTAGGCCTAAAATTAAACTAGTGAGTTTGTTTAGTAGGATAGCATGTTTCACAGTTTCAAATGGTCTGGTTATTGTTGTTGTGTCTTTCGGCTTTTCCCAGTTAGGGGTTGCCACAGCGGAACTCCTGTCCGCTAATGATTGGCAATAGATTTTTACGTGCCGAGTTACCGGCCCTGACACACTACCTTCAACGAAGGTCTGCCCATTCACGCATGTCTCCACACAGAAGACACTCTAACTGAGAATTGAACAGGACAACGTCTTACTGTGAGGTGACAATGCTACCACAGCACCACCACCGCAGTTAGTTTCAAATGGTCTGGTGTTGTCTAGAAAAAATTCCCCACTCTATTAGCAAACCATTGTTCATGTTGCAATAGATGGAGTTAGTGGTAGTATATAAAACCATCAGGGTGCTGAACCCATGAATCCATTGTCAAAGCCATGATGTCAGTCACAATGTAGATTGCAGCTATTTATATAGTTCACAATTTGGTTGTGAACGATTTTTTTGAAGATTTTTAGAGAGAGGACACAAGCTAGAAATAGGTCTGTAGTATATCCATTGCTTTCAGTGGAGACTTTAGGGAGAAGTAAAAGAACTGCATGTATTAGTAAGTTTGGGAAGATCCTAGAAGTTATGGAGAGACTAAAAAAATATGAATGAGGGATTTTGCTATAAATCCTGCTTCCATTCCATTCTTAAGCAGTATTGGTACCAGGGTGCTGAATTTAGCACCTGGCATTTTATCTAAACCCATTAGCATTTTTTTTAATTTATTATTTATTTATTTGTTGACATTTCTTGACCGGGAAAATTCACTGGGCCCAACGACCCATTTTCAATGGAGGCCTGGGTAGATAAAATCCATACAATCACAGAAATTTTTACATAACATCAGCTTAACATTGAAAGTTACAAAAGTTTTTACATAATACAAATTGAAGTAGATATACAAGAGAAAAACATGTAGAGGTATACAATACAAGAAAATACATTCAGTGTGTTAAATTTTTTAGTAATTCTGTTTGTATATTCTCATAAGTGAGAATACTGTTTAATCAATTATGTCTATTCAGCCACAGAAATAAAGAAAGCAGATTTCTTTGAAATAAGCAGGTGGGCGGGGGGGGGGGGTAAGGCAGTTAATGGATGTAGGTGAGATTCATTAGAAGTAGTAAGAAGCGATTGATGTTGGGTAGGTTGGGGAAATTAATTCATCATGAATTCAATGGAAGGTGTCAGAAATTGTTTGTAATCTTTCGTGAGTGTTATATTATTAGAAGTGTTTGGGGGCGGTAGCTGGGGTTTATGATCACGATAGTTAGTGGCAGTCCTCATTACCTCAAGCCGTGTACATCCCATAGTAAAGTTTTCACTGAGGTTATCTTTTATATCGTGTTAGCGTGTAGAATACCACCTTCTTCCAAACCCAAGGCCTTCTTTCCATGAGATACTATTATCAGTATTAGAATACTATTAATAAGAATAAACTGCACCTCAAATAAATATTTATTTACTTTGGTCTCTTCAAAAATCCATGCACTATCTATTCCACAGCAGTGGTTTCGGTGTACCCACACCCAGTTATATAAGCCTTCCCATATCTCCTTGGTCCCTAGTGCATGATTTAATGTTCTTGAGCTATCAGACTTGATATTCAAATATTGTAAATATTATTAATATGAATCTCAAAGAAACAACTGCATATTTGGATGTGTTTATCTTACCCAACTTATTCTACTACATTTTTTATTTAATACTAACTTCATATATATGATCTCCCTTTGTGACTTTATGACACCTGTTTTTGCATTATTGGCATAAATATTGAAAATATGTAATATTTTATTAACTTAGAAACTATCTTCAACAACTTCTCTTGTGCATCCCCCAGTTATGTTTTATTATCCATGCCCACCATGTTATGTCAGCTTGCAGATGGCATCTTGTTCTCTAGCGCATGACATACCATTAACGAGATATTAGTCTCAGTATTAGAATGTTGTTAATTAAAACCTACAGCAAACACATGTATGAATGTATTTATCTTACACTTCTTTTACTGTCTTTTTATCTAGCATCCACAGCCCCTCTCTACCATAATCTTTGTTTGCAATAATAATGAAATTATGGAAACTACTTCATTATTTTCATCATTGCTTACAAACACTTTCTCAATTATTCAAGTCTTGTCCATCCCACGTTAGTGATTACACTGTCATTTTCCACATGCAACCTTGTTCCCTAATGTTGAGGGTATTTACCATTGTGGAGGTGCTGCTGTTACACACAGATATTGTTAATATTCGTAATGGGGGGAGTTATCACTATGTGCATCCCCTCAGGGATAGTAGTTATCCAAAGGCGCAGTCACTGTCCAATCTGAGTGGGAACTGCAACTGTAACTGACCTGAACAAGAGAGTGGCAACAGTAATGTATTTTACCACGCTGCAAACAGTGACAAACTGGCTTCACCTAACCTCCCCACATGAGCCTTCAGAGATATTTAACAAAATATACACCCATAATGCATATTGTTAGCAACATATTAACAATGTAGTGACACTGGATTGAAACTGTTTGAAAATGTGAATGCTTGTAACTGCAAAGCTGTAGTAATGTGAATTTGTTTTTACTTTTTTTTTCTAGAGTAGAGCGGTCCTGGAGTTAGTTTGTAAAGAGGGAGGATGTGTGGGAGATAAAGAAAATAGATCTTTAAAATTAGAAAAAACTGTCAGGAGCATTCACAATTCTGCAATTTGTGCCTTCATTAGGGATCCTGCTGGTGTGGAGTTGTTATTTAAAGCAAGACAAAGCAGCAGATGTGTGCACAGACCATATTTAAAAACTGACTGTAAAAGTATAAATGTTATGTAAAGCATACTGTAAGCAACATAGTAATGTTAAAGAGGAGTCATGACATAAATCAAAACACAGCAGTGAAACATCTGTAGATGTCAACAGCTATAGCAACAGTGCTAAAATAAAATAAATGTCACACACATTGTCCACAACACATTGGTTCTAATGCGGAGTTATGACAATGTAAAATACATTACAGGAAAAGAATCTAAAGGGGAGACATAACTGCCATGACAAAGAATGTATTCAGACAAAGTATGCAGGATTTTACTTCTGCTCTAAAGACAGTTCAGTAAATTTCATTATTATACTATTATACTCTGCATACAGGGAAGAAATTCAGCACAACACCCCGAAAAGATGCACAAGATAATGAAGACTAAGACAGAAGTATCTTTTACTAGGCATTTCCATAATTGTCTCAGGGCGTTGTCTGGTTAAGTGACTTGCTTAAAGTCTCTCAGTACACAAATGAAAGCTGAGAGAAGCCTACATACATGACATACACACACACACACACACACACACACACACACACACACACACACACCATTCAATGCAAAATACCACCATCACTTAACAGAACAATGCAATAATACAAAACCTTCAACATCAATTAGTCATTTACAAGACCAAAGTTAAAAAGTTGTTTACTACCTCAGCCAACAAGATTCCTCACTAAGCATAAACTTTACTAGCATAAACTTCACTAGTGGAAATTTCCTGTATCTCTGTCACTAGTCCCATTCAGTCTACATAAGTGATTGCCCAAGCATTCTGTGCATTTAAACTCATCCCAATTTTGCAATCAACAAATAAGCAATAAATAAATAATTAATAGAAATATTGTACCAGCATTATTCCATCCATCCATCTGCAATCCTTTTCATACATGGGGTTGGGATGTCACTTTAAAAGTGACAGTCATCTAGAGCCAAAGTTTACACTGGCGGGTGGCTAGCACTGCTGCAGTAGTTCACCCATAGCACACACTCACACACACACTCACACCTAGGGCCAATTTAGAGTGCCAAACCCACTTTCGTCTTTTGGAATGTGGGAGGAAACCCACACAAACACAGGGAGGACATGCAGACTCCACACAGAAGGCACCCTAACCAGGAATCAAACCAGAAAACCTCTTGCTGTAAGGCAACAATGCAAACCGCTGCACCAGCATAACAGTGTCATTGATATCACCTAATCATCCTTTCAGTCCTCCAAAGCAAAACAGCACTCACTCCAGTCCTTATTATAAATACAAAGAAATAGACACTGGCCACATGTGCTGCATCTGTGTGCTGTTACTTTTTCTTCATGTTTCCTTTCAGTCGTGTGAGCATCTTGGACTCTAAAACAATGATGACTGATATGCAGCAAAAGCCGCTGCAAGATTGTCATCCCAAAAGTCTCTTCTGCCAACCATGTCAGCAAAACCTGCAAAATAATCTGCTCAGCAAAATTCAAGGTATTGTCTGCTGCATTCTCAAACAAGTGGTGGTGGTAATACTAAGGCAAAGTACCACAGACACTGCCTTTACAGAAACCTGAGCTGACTGGACCTTGTTGTACCAAAATCACACCTCTGCAGTACCTGCACAGCAGTATTTACATACTGCATTTAGAAGCAAAGGTGTGATTGGCTGCAAAGATGTGCAGCACACAGCTGCAAGGAAATCAGAGAAAAAACTTGTAAAATATTCCATGACATGTTTTAAGTTATTTATTGTATAAAATAATACAAAAACACCACACAGTTCACTGGTAGCTATAGATTGGAGGTTAGGACTCTATGACTTGTAAACATTTTTACTGTAGGAGGTCATTGCCTGAAGGTACAGGAGACACAAAGGAAAGGCATTTGAAGTAGGATGCATTTTAATGCATTTTCTACAAACTGTTCTAATATGTTTAGTTTTAGACTTCACTTACAGATCATATACTAAGCATTCTGTCTGTATTTATATGTGTATATATATATATATATTTCTATGCATATGTTTACATAGATAGCTTAGTTTATGTTACATGGGTGTAGTGTACGAAGAAGTAAAATACTTATAGTAAGCTGTAGATGAGCATACTTGTCTCACTAGTCAAGAAAACTCCATTGTTAGTAAGACTGTGGTCTTCCAGGCCACACAACTCAGATTTCTCACCAAGTGTGCTGGTGTAGGAAGAAAATTAGTTAAATGATCATAATACCTTGCATATGATCATCCTACCACCAGTTCCCAGAAGGGTAATACACATGTAATCTTCTTATCCAGCTGCATTCAGCTTCAGGAAATGCAGTGCCTGGCCTGTTACCATAACACAACTTAATGCTGAACTCTGTATCATTCTGACCACCTCTTTCACTCCCAACTACAATACTAAGCCATGTGTGTGTGTGTGTGTGTGTGTGTGTGTGTGTGTGTGTGTGTGTGTGTGTGTGTGTGTGTGTGTGTGTGTGTGTGCGTGTGTGTGTGCACGTGTGTGTCTGTATATATATATGTATATATATATATATATATATATATATACATATATATGTATATATGTGTGTGTGTGTGTGTAAATATGTATATATATATATATAGATGTATAAGTCATTATTTTGGTATGTGGTCATCTGTTTAACTGGGTCACTTTTTTAACTGACCACATTAGATTGGCAATCTCTGGGTATTGGCTGCCTGGGTAAGGGAATATTCCCATTGGGTGGGGAAATAAATTTAGTATATATAATTATTGAGACGCCTTGTCCCACATGGTGGGGGTGGGGGGGGGGTGGGCCGAGTTAAAAATTCTGTAAAATTAAATATTTGTGTTTGTCTTTTTCTTCTTTAGGGGTTAGTCACCACAGCTCCTCCAGTCCCTCTAATGATTGGCAGAAGATTTTATGGTGCCGAAGCCCCAGCCCGACCCACTTCACCCTCAGCTGGGTTCACGCATAACATTCACGCATGTCTTTCGGAGAATGCTATTATTTTTAAAATTTTCTTTCTCTGCGCATGTGTGGTAACATGTCGACATTTGCATTATTGACTTTTTGTGGCTGATGTTCTTGCCACTGACCTTGTTGATTTGTCAACCAAAGTTAAGTATACCCATATATATATATATATATATATATATATATATATATATATATATATACATACATACACACAGACACATACATTATGCAATTATTTCATTTGTTAACTGGGTGGTCCATCTGAGGTCATGAGTCCTTTTCAGTGGAAGCTTGGATTGGTGATGTTCCTTCTTTTGTTGGATGTTCCTCCTTTGTCACCTCACATTTCATGCCTTTTTGTATGTAGATAACTAATCCACCCCACATCTCTTCTGTGTCCCACCCCGGCTTGTTGTTGTGTCATGTATGCGATGCCAGCAATGTCCACCCTTCCGTTCAGTAGCTTTGTTTGCAGCACCCCCAATCCTCACATTGCAGGCTAAGACTACATAGCCACAATCTGAGTCATATCTTTTTGTTCCTCTGCTATGTCCTGCATCTCTTATCTTGTATATTGACTAAACATCTGCCTCATCTTTTCCTTCTGTCACCCTGCCTTCCCACTTCCATCTCATTTTAAAGGTAGTTATTAAGGTGTACCTTTTTTGACAAAGCACTATGCACCGGTGTCCCTTCTGAGCTAACCTGGAGACTGTTCTTAGCACAGAGTTTATCCCACTGCCAGGTCTTCCCCATCATCCTACCAGTCCTGTGGCTTTTTCCCTTGTCCACTCCAGTCATTATACTGCCTAATGATTATGACCTAATGTATATTCTGGCTACCTGCCTTTGTTGTTGCTATCATACTGACACATGGTTTTGGACAAGATGAGTCATATCTTTGTGGGTCTACGTGAATATTGACTGCCTTTTTTATCACACTGATTCCATAGAAGAATGAAGACCACCCCTAATCACTTTGAGCAGGTTATGTTAAGCTCACTCTAAAAGCAGTGATATGGGTGCGCCAAATTTCCTACTACAGTTTTTAATTTCCTCCAAGTTGCCCATTAAGAGCATGTTCATGTCCCATCTGTTTACTAACTGAGCTTTCCTTGTGATACAACATGCAGTTTAGATTGTTGTCTCATTTCTCATTAATCTCCCACTAAATCCCATTTAGTATTTGTACATAGCATCTCTTATGGTCACTAACAACTTACTTCCATTCTTTTTTGCTTAAAATCCCCTTCTTTTCTGTTATCTGTGCCTTGCTTCACCCTGTTCCTCTATCTGTTTACCGTAGATCTACATACTGTTTCCCACTCTTTTCTCACTATTTACTTCCCTCATCCATTTCTTACTTCATCATAGTCTCATGCGCTGTTTGTTTGCATATTTTGTTTGTTGTTGCTTAACAATTCGTTGTACATATTTGTTGATACTTTGTTAACTTCAGTACATACCATTGTTGCTGCTTTTTTATTGTCATTCCTGCACGTATCTGTCAGTGTGTATATCACATTTCATGTGTAAATACGTGTGACCCTGTTTTCTCTTTATTTATTTATTTATTTATTTGCCATTATAAAGTTTAAGTAAATATGTAAATAAACAATTTCTTTGGAAGCTTAGCTGACTAGGATGGTAAATTAGCTCATTAACAATGGCAGTATGGTTCATAATTTACTTTCTTGAGAATGCAGGCCACAAACCAAAAGAGGTTTCTTGTCCTGTGGGGGTCCATGCTGTACTTCTTGGTCATTCCCTGCCTTCATCTTGGTCTCCAGTTTTGTTGTCTGTTTACAGGAACTCATTTGTTGCATGACTATACAACATTATGGACAGCAGTAGTTGGAGAGATGCTTCTGTGTTCCACCACTGTGACCTACTGTAGTTTAACTGCACCTCATTTTTGGCAACCTCTTTGCTGTCAGTAACCCCTTTCTTGATCAATTGTACCCAGAGATATGAAACCTTCTGTCTCTCCCTACAGGTATGGCTGCAGGTGAATGTGAATGCATTTTCCTCCAAATGTGAACATTACTGTTTCATGATTAATGCATCATACAAGTCCTATAATGGCTTAGTTTATTTCTTTTTAGTTGTTTTGGCTAAGCTGAAAAAAAAGCAATTACAACAACTACACAAAAAATACACATCCGTTTGAAGCACAAATAACGGTAATATGACACACACAGTTATGCTTTTTTCCATTTCACTAAGCGCATTTAGCAATGGTAGAATTTTAAAATAGCTTTATATTATTGCCCTCCTTTTCAGCTCTTTCATTTGTTTCTGTAGCGGAATGATTCGGTCAACAAAGTGTAATCACAGACATGGTTTTTATGAAACTGATAGTCTCTGAATTTATAGTTTGCTTTCTACAAAAGTCAAGTTTTGATAAGAGATATGCTCAGCACCAGGATAAACTGGCTCTGTATCACGGCATCGAAAAGTCATTTCTTCAAACTCAGAGTTAATATATATATATATATAGAGAGGGGGATGTGGAGGGAGCAGCCCCCCACAAGAGCCCACCAACATCATGGGCTTAATGAAACATGTACTGAACTCCCATATTTAAAATTAAGAAGTTTGTGGAGATAAAGACAAAGACAAATTTAACTTATTTGATTTTATTTAATGGTTTGTTAAGTTATGCACAAGAACTTTTCTGTATTTAGACCTGTGGTCATTTCAGAAAATATGACAGCACAACCATTTAGTTTATTTTATGGTTATTTCATAGTGATTTAGATGAATTTAACTTTAGTATTTCATAGTTATTTATTGAACAGTACAAGTATTACTTTCACTCTGTCTCATGCAAACATTTTTTACATTTTTAAATGAATACATTTTTTATATGAATTTATTTTGTACATTAACATACTTTTTAAGTGAATACTTTCTATGTGAGCACTGTTTGGTTTGGAAAGGTCAGGGTTAAGATTTTACTCAGTGTGTGTATTTATTAATTAAATTAAATTAACTTAATTAACAATAATTAGCTGATAAAGTTTAGCCACATGATGTTTTTAAAGATTTTTAAACAGTGATTCGAATGTATTGAGTTACCTGAGGAAGTCTGGCCACTGCGCTGGACGAAAAGCGCTTAAAGAAATTGTTTTTAGCACTGTGTATTAAATCTAGTTTTGTAGCCTTCAAGTCATCGGCTGCTATGTCTTTATTTATTTATTTCTCTCCAAATATACCATAAGTCTGCTTTTCTCTCACTTTGTAATACATATTACATATTATAGGAGGGTGTAAGAGCTCGGAGTGAAACAGAAAAGTGAAATGGAAATACAGAAGTCAAATTCCACCCACTAAGGGCAGAGTTTGACTTCCATACTCTGATTTAGCTTTTCATTTCACACACACACACACACACACACACACACACACACACACACGCATACACACACACACTTCCAGAATGAGGGATCCCCTGGCAGCTACAGTGCCTCTCAACCATCCCTCTCAAACTCTTACCACAAGAAATCTGGACACAGCCACAAATAATGGGGGAACAAAGGACCAAAAATAGGGATGAATTTTACATATTGCTCTTATAAAGTTAGACAGTTGCTAGCATGTCCAGTCGTAACCACGAGTGCCCTAGTGCTGAGAAGACAGCAACAGAAAAACCCTGTATGCGAGATAGAGAGACAGCAATATAAGTTAGAAGCTATGTCAGATGTATGCAAAAAAGGACAAACACAGAAAGCAATTTCAGCTAATTTTTTTTTCCTTCAAATCCTTTTTTACCTCAGTAGTTGGGATGTACTTCATTTGATGTCCATTACTGACCCTCTATATGACACCAAGCTACAAATAGTACTGTATCCCATAGAACAGCGGCGAAAAGCACCAGGGACTACCCCCAGCAGTAAAATTCCCTTACTGAGTTAAGCCTTGTTTAAACAAATCCTATCTCTGTTTAGTCAGGTTTAAATTAACTTCCTGAGTATAAACTACTTATGTTATTAGTTACATATATTATTTCCTATGGGTATGAGCCCCATTTTACCAATAAAGGCACAAGTATAATATAGCTTTAGTGTCCAACCAGTACTAAGGTCACAAGATCTAGTTTAGTTAGTTAACTAGTGCATTTTATTTACACACTTTTCAATTTATTCAAGACAAGAAAACAGAGAGACCAAAACGCTGCACTTGATTTTATGACTTATGAACAATATGTTGTTTGAAAAAAATTCAGTAAATCAAGTTCGATGACAGTGAAGTGTTAAGCATTGTTATTGTTCAATCACTTCAGGATTTCTGTGCTGACCTTAATCGGGAAACTAAAAAAAAATCATTACAGAAAATTTCTTTCTGAAACAATGCTCAGGTTTTCTGCACAGACACTGAATTTAGACTGCAGCTATAGTAGTCAGATAATGTAAAAAATAAATGGAAGTGTGTGATTACCACGTGCGGTAGAAATGAAACATCTGTAAGGAAGTGTGAAGTAGCTTATATTGCACTGTACCATTTCCTTTCCTTTGCACTTCCTTACAGAAGTTTTGCTTATACAATGTGGTGACCACACACATATTTTATACTAACATACTTTTAATTTCTCTATAAACTGGCTAAAATTTCTCTATTAAATCATTGCCATATAACTGGTATCTACTCTTAACCAATGTTTCCATATTATGTGTAATTTGGTGTAATTATTTAAACTGTATTTGTTTTTTCTATTTTTTTAAAGACTGTAAACTTATTTTTTCTTAAAAAGAAAAGCTCCACATTTAAGTTACATAGGATGTACATTTATAATTGTATGGTAAAAGCATTTATACATGAGCTTATTTACATTATTTTTAAATACTTTTTAAATATTTCTTACATGAACATAACATTTTAACATAAAAAACAAGAGATAAATTAACATAACTTGACTAATTATTGAATAGAATTGTAACATGCAGTAACAATTATTGTATTTATAGCATGATGGCTGCAGGGAAAATATTAAACTGGGGTGATGCTCTTCATCTCACATTGCTGCAGTCCTTACATATGGAAAACTGACATCAATTATTTTGGTTTTTCTTGCCTCAGTGTTTTACGGATGTCAGAAAAAGTGAATAACTGTATTTGGGATTATCATTCTTTGTGTATTCCTTGTTTGGGTTCAATAAACACACTATTGCGAAGGTTAGATTGTGCTAGGCTGGTCTTTGGAGGCAAGATGACTTCTCTGGAGTCTCAGGGGACACTTTGATTTTGCAAGAGGTGGTCTCTCTGGAGGCAGGTCAGGCTGAAGGGCTTCTCAAGTTACTGTACTCCCTCCCTTCCTAGGGTGGTTAGGCCTTCTCCTTCGGTTTCCAAGGCTTCTCCCAGAGGCAGGTCAGTTTTAGCTCCTGTTGGGGTCACTCCTAGTTCAGCAGGGTCTGTGCTTAAAATGGCAGAAGATTTGATTACTCTGATTAGAGGTTCTATGCCCAGGCCTAGGGTGGAGGGATGTTTCAGAGTCTTATTCTGATTCTGATGCAGATGATTCCACTCCTTCTGCTTCTCCACCAGAGGATTTTTCTTTTCTGAGACACTTCATTCTATGAGGGAACATTTTAAGTGGGAAGGTCAGGACTTCTCTGATTCTAGGAAAAGGCTTAGGGAGTTTTGCTGTTACCCCAGCATAGGCCTTTGGCTATACCCCTGTTCTGGATGTTGTGGAAGATGTGTTTGCAGAGGCTTCACTTAATCCTGATTCTCGGATAGGTATTATAGGGTGCCTGAGGCTCACAAATATCTTTATAAGAGTCGGACCCAGAAACTATTAGTCAGGGACCTAAGGGTGTCAAGGCCTCTATTGTAAAAATCCGGTTCCTTTAGATAAACCAGAGCTTTGGATAGATAGGGAAAGAAGGTCTATACATCTTCTACCTTAGCTATGAGGGCTTTGAATTGCCAGTTTCATATGTTGAAGTATCAAAACTTTCTTCTTTCTCAATTGAAGTCTAAGGTGGATGCTCTGGCATTGAGTGTAAAGAATTGCAAGATTTGGTGCATGTCTCTGAACAGGTGGGTAAGCATTCATTACAGTGTGGTTTTGATGCTGTGCAGGCGGGTGGCTGCCACTGGCTCAGTTCTCATGCCTGGTTGAAGGATCAGAATTTATCTGAACATGTTAAGACGAGGATTTTGGATGCTCCTTTGCAGTCTGATGTGTTGTTTGGTTCACCTGTGGAGTCAGTCTTGAAGAAAATGGAAGACAAGGCTAAGTCTATGCAGACTGTTAAAGATTTTTGCAAGTTCAGCCTCTGGATGTATCCTTCTTATGATTATCAGTCTAGGTGCACAATCTTGGTGAGGTAAACAGGCCCAATGACCTACTTTTCAGCTGCCAGATCCTTCTTGCCTGGCAGCACCTTTGGGAGGAAGGTTAGCACTCTTCAAGGAAAATTGGATGTTGGTTACCCAAGACAAATGGGTATTGGATATCATACACCAGGGTTACAAGTTTTATTTCCATACCTTGCCTCCTTTCAAAGGCATGCCGGACGTTCCTCCTCAGCAAAGACTAGAGGCAAACAAATTTCTGCCTGTTTCTAGTACCAAACCTTCATGTTCCTATCAGGCCCAGTTGGGGCTGGGACTTCACATTATCAGTTCTCTGCATTGCCAAGGTTCTGGCTCGAGGAATACAGATCTATCCTTATTTGTGAGACTGAATACAGCATCCCAGATGGCCTTTGGACAAACAAAGAATCTTGGTATCTCAAGAATGTATGGACACAGCACTGCCAAGATTTGGACACTATCATTCAAAGCTCATCTAAATGGAAAATGGATACAAGACCATCTACATATCAACTTGAAGGAGATGTTAGCAGTCTGTTGATTCAAACAGACAACACAACTGTCATGTGGTACATCAACAAGCAAGGGGGAATGCATTCTTATCCTCTATGCAGACAAGCAATGATTTTGTGGGAGACTGCTCTCAGTTTACAGCTAAATCTTCAGGCAAGGTTTCTGCCAGGAGCACAGAACTCCTTAGCAGATGTGTTGAGCAGACAAATTATGGATCCCCACGAGTGGAAATTGGATCCTCATGTATTTCAGAGACTGACAGTGTTATGGGGAACTCCAGACATAGATCTGTTCACTTCTCCACTAAATTACCAGTTGCCAAAGTTTTGCACAAAAGGTTTCATCCAGTGGATGCTCTCTCATTCAATTGGAGCAATCTTCACGTGTATGCCTTTCCACCTCTGCCTCTCCTCCCAAAGATACTGCTGAAGGTCAGACAGGACAAGCCAAACATGATTTTAATAGCTCCAGATTGGCCTCGACAGCACTGGTACCCATTACTGAGAAGTCTGGTACAGGAGCCTCCATGGCCTTTGCCTTCAATTCCTCACCTGCTGTCTCAGGAGAACTCAATGTCAAACTTCATTCTCTACATCTGACAGCCTGGCATATTCTGTTTTAAACCCTGGAGGATAAATGGAGGAGATTTTTATTTTGGAGTACTGCAAAGGATTTTGATGTTTCTAAACCTAATTTAAGTGTTGAGTTATTGGACAAAGATTTGTCCTTCTCCTCTATAAAGGTTCATGCTGCAGCAATTTCTGCTCACTATGACTGTGACCCACCATTATTTTCTCAGCCTTTGTTTAAGCAATTCCTTAGAGGGGCAAAATACTCCTGCTTGGGATCTCAATTTTGTGTTGGAGAAACTCACTCTACAACCTTTTGAGCCTGCAGCATCGGCAGAGTTGAAATATTTATCTTGGAAGACTGCTTTTTGTTGGCCATTACCTCGGTTTCTGAATTACAGGCCCTTATGGCAGTTGAGCCTTTCTTAATTTTCCACAAGGACAGGGTGTAACCCTTCTTTTATGCCTAAAGTGGTTTCTAGTGTGGCTTTAAACCAAACTATTCATTTGCCTACTTTTATGCAAACCCCAAAATAAAGGATTTTGCACACTTTGGATATACACAGACAGTTAGAACTGAAGGGTTCAGGCAGTCTCAGCAGTTGTTTGTTTCTTTTGCTTTGGGTTCTCAGGGCAAACCTGTTTCAAAACAAACTATTTCTAAGTGGATTGGGTTTTGTATTGCTTTCTGTTATTCCCATCATGGTAAGGAGATTCCAGCTGGGATTAGGCCTCATTCCACTAGGGTTACTGCCACTTCTACAGCTGGCTACTAAAGATATTTTGTACTTGGAGTTCAGTGCATACTTTCTCTAAGCATTACCACCTTCCACTTTACTCTAAATCTAGGGCTGGATTTGCAACTGCAATTTTGCAAGGCATGTTGGCAGCTCCTAATTCCTTATAGTTTTGCCATCCTCCCTTACCTCTGCTTTGGGATTCTACCCATATGTAAGGACTGCAGCAATGTGAGATGAAGAACATAGTACAGTTTTGTACCTACCATAAATGTAGATGTTGAAGATCCACGTTGTTGAAGGTGGTGGTGTGGTTTGTGTTGTACATAGTGTAAATATGGTTGTGCGGGTGGTTGGTTAGGTTTGCTGGTTTTGGCTTTGGCCTCTGACATCTGGGGCAAGAAAAGACTGAGTCATGCGCTTTGTACCCTGGCGTTCTGATGTCAGTTTCTGCAGCAATGTGGATCTTCGAACATCTACATTTATGGTAGGTACAAAACTGTACTTTTTTGAGTTTAGTAATAATTTACACACATACAAGTAGAATGTTGCAGATTTGAAAAAAAAGTTATGGAAATTAACAGGGAGATAACTGGGCAGAGGAGAAAATGTAGTTAGTGGTGGGATGTGAGGGAAGGAGGAAATGTGAGTTTCGGAAATAAGTGCAGTATGAGGAGGAGAGATAAGGTACAAAAAAACTGGGAAGCAAAGTGGTTGTAAGAGTTGGGGAAAAGTCATTTTAATAAAGCTAGTCAGATAAGCAGGATGAACAGAGCCACTTTGGCACAGCTTTGAAACTGTTTATGTTTTCTACCTATCTTAACTCTGCCAGAGTTTTGGCACATAATGAGAGTGAGGAGTCTCCAGCAGTGTGGAATGTCTTACTGATACATAGTAAACGTTTATTGTTAGAGCAAAGGTCTCTGTTGGGTGAATAGTACAGTACAGTATTTTGTAATACTGGCCATTTGGAGAGTGCAATAGGTTGTTGACAATGATTAGCTGTGAGTATGTCAACTGGTTTGGGAATTCAAGCCAGTGTAACTGTTTTAAAGCAAGGGAGTGGTAGGTTGAATGCCTGCAAATTGAGCTATTTTTAATAGCAGAAGACTAGTTTAGTTTTATACATAGTGTTGATATTTGCAAGAATACCGGAAGCGTATAACAGAGAAGGAAGGAGGTATGTTGCTGCTAAGGTAATCCTTGCTTGATCTGTCGGGTAATGTTTAACCTTATAGTGGGAGCTGAGTTTTTGTTGAGTTTTCTTGCTGGAATGAAGTATGTGGCGATCAGATTTGAAGTTATCTATTATGACTCTGAGTAGTTTCGTTTGGTTTATGGTTTCTATTTTTGTTTTATTACTTGAGCTAATATGAAGTGTGCATTTCTAGTCAAGGTGTTGTTTTGGACTTAATAGCATACGTTTGGAGGTTTTTGGAGTTAAGCAGCAAGTTAGAATTTTGGAGCCATATCTCAATGTCAGTGAATGATTTTTGAGTGATTTCCTGTAATTTTGTTATGCATGGGGCAGAGCAGGTAAGTGTTGAATCATCAACATATTGTACGAAAGTGGCAAGTGTTGTAGCGACACAGTGGCACACCAGATAGTGTTGTCACCTCACAACAAGAGGTTCTCCAGTTTGATTCTTGGCCAGGGTGCCTTCTTTGTGGGATCTGCATGTCTTCCCTGTGTTGGTGTGAGTTTCATCCAGGTGCTTCAGTTTCTTTCCACATTCCAAAAACATGCAGTAGGTGGATTGGACACTCTATGTTGCCCATAGGTGTGAGTGTGAGTGCAAGTGTGTGGAGTGGATGAACTACTGCAGCAGGGCAATTGCTGTAGTGGTATGAAGTTTGTTTATGAAAATATTAAATAAATGGGGCCATGTATTGATCCTTGCGGAACACCTACAGAGATTGATTGAAATGCTGAAAGGCTTTGTTGCCATTTAGTTGCCTGCTGACAATTGCATAAATAACTGTGAAACCAAGAGAGGGAGGGGTAAGTGAGACTAAGTGTTGCAAGTTCAGAGAGGAGCTTTTGGTGGGACACTGTGTCAAATGTTTTGGAAAGGTCAAGGGAAGTGAAGAAACATGGATGCCCTCAATTCTGTATTGGTTCACTATGTTATAGAAGTTAAGAAGGGCAGTAGTAGTACTGTGGCTGGGCATGAAACTGTACTGGGTGTTGGATAGGAGGTTGTGTTTGGTTATGTTTCATAAGCTGAAAATGAGTATATTTCTCAAGGATTTTAAAGAACAGGTTTGTAGTTTGCTAACTCTGTTGAAGTACCCCTTTGTGAAGTGATATAATAATGGATCTTTTCCAGATTGATGTGACATAATTTTCAGTTATTGACTAGCTGATTAAAATGGAGACAGAGAAGTCTAGCGATTTGAGGAAATCAGTGGAAAAGTTACCAACAGCTGAGGTTGTTGCATTTAACTTGGCTAGTAATGTTTTTATGGTTGATGTTGGGACGAGCTGAAAACTAAAAGCAGTGGCTTGCTTTTGAGAACAGATGGGAGCTGGAGGGGCAAAGTAAGGTGATCATTGATTAGTGATAGAACTGGTTGGATAAAATGGGTGTTGAACTAAGTGGTAATGGACTCTGTTGTTTGAAGTAGAAGGACATGGTGCAGGGGTACGGCCAGGGTATAATAGTTTATTTTGAGAGGACCAAAATAGCTTGGGGTTGATTTGGTGCTTTTTTGGAGATTACTGTAATATGATTTGTTTTCAGATTTAACAAGGATCTGGATACAGTTTCTGAGATATCTAAAATGTTGGTAGGCATGTTGTGATTTATTCTTGTACCATTCTATCTGTGCTTTATTCCTTTGCAGCATGAGATGTTTTGTCTCTTTTGTCAGCCATGCTGCTGAATTAGTTTTCACCCTTCTTGTCCTAACTGGTGCTAAATCATTTAGTATTTTAGGAAGGTGTAATTGAAGTGAGAAGCTGCTTCATTTAGGGGTATTACTCAGCACATTCCAGTTGTAGTGGGACAGAGCTCTAATAAATGTAGCATTGTCATATTTGGTTAAATCGCATATTTGTTTATACATTATTTGTTTGGGAAGGGCGATTTTGTTAATTACATAGGTTGGGAGGTGGTCATTTTTAGTATCTGGTAAGCAAACAGAAGATTTTTATATTATGGTGTTTGTTTGTCAGTATCCAGTCCAACATGGACTGCCTGTTAGTGTTTTTGTTGATTCTGGTGGTGGAGCTTACTATCTGGATGAAGCCAAGCAGATGAATACAGTCCTGGGGTTGCTGCTGTTTATGGATTGCCAGTCTACGTTTAGGTCACCTACGATGAATGTTTCCTGGGGGATTTCAGATATCAAGTGTAGGATATTTTCGTTTATGGTAATGTTTTTGTCTAGTGGGATGCCAAGACACATATATAGTAAATTTATCTTGGTTGACTTTGAGGTATGCTATCAGAAGTGTTCAGCATTATTCAATTTTTGGATATTGGGATGGGTTGGAGTTATTTCTAAGTTGATTTTTTATAAGTAATAGCAATACCCACCTCCTCTTTTATGATTTCTCTCCATTCTGAGTTTGTTAAAACCAAGGAGAATATTTTTTGTCACTTATTTCTTATTTTATCCAGGTTTCAATGGCGATTAGATTGTCTGGGCAGTAATAATCTAGACATACATGGATATCATGAAGTTACATAATTTTAAGAGAGCAGATCTGAACATGTATATTGGTACAGAGAAGAGAAAATAGACAGGAAGAGAAAGAAAGAAAGTTTTCTGATGTAATGTATGTGTATTTGTGATGGAGTTGGGATATGATGTGGGAATATTATGGCAGTTAATGTTTCGAAGGTACAAAACAGTAGCAATTGAATTACTGTTACTGTGAGATGAGGTGGTGAGAGTCTAGATGGTGGGTAGAAGAAGGTGGAGGTTTGGTAAGATGATGACTGTATGGTATGATAATGAAAGGAGTAGTATGAGAACTGGAGAAAAAGAGGCATGGTAAAGGCAGGGGAGATGTTTTCAGGGTAGCATACAGATACGGAACAATAAGAGGAGTCCTATGACTGAGCATTCTCATACTATACATGCTGGCTCAGGTAAGAGTTTATTTTATAGTGTTTTGGCACAGCCAGCAATGTTTAGGGGTGGCGATTTTAGCAAAAAAGTTAAATAAGCTGAAAAGTAAAATGATTTCGAATTACAGAACCCTTAACCCTAGGTGTCTCACGTTGGAAGTTAACTTAAATTGAATCAAATTTAATTAAATTTAATTAAATTTAGGTATTAATTGGCTTAACTTGTCCTTGTGCATTTACATGTGTTTTTTTCATGTATTAGCATGTTTATATGTATTTTTTATATATGTGTGTATGCATAGCACAAGATAAATATGTTTCCTATTTGGTTTGTAAAATTTTTAATGTTTTTTTTCACATATGGCACTTTGCACTTTAAGGAGTTTAATTGGTTTTAATGATGGATAAATTAATGGGGGTTAATTTTGTATAAACTGAATGAAATTTTGATATACTGTATCCATTAAAGGCGAATGGCCAGGGTATCAGATCATATATTGTTTGAATAAACTATGAATCTCTGCTGCTTCGTGTGTTGTTTTTTTTCTTTTTTTTTCTTTTTAGAATATAGATAGTTAAGGTAGTAGCGAGTGATTAGGTTGTTGACAGAAAGCTGTATGGTATGAGTTTGTAGACGGGGGAGGTGAAGAAGTGAGTTGTGTATAGATGATGGAAGAGACAAAAAAGTGAATTGGTGAGGATAGTAATCCAAAGTAGCAGCTGTAAATAGTAATATGACTGTCTAAAAAAAGTACGTTTGTGGTATTGACAAGCATTTATGTATGTGTATCTGTGTGTGTGTAGACATACATACGTATATATATATATATATATATATATATATATATATATATATATATATATATATATATATATATATATATATATATATATATATATATATATATATATATATATATAAAATACTAGTCTGTGTTTAAGTGGATGGATAAAGGTGTTGGTGAGCAGGAGTGTGTATGGAAAAAAAGTGGGTTGAGAATGTCTGTAAAGAAAGTTTTAAGTCAATGAGGGCTGCAGCAGGGATATAAACTGGAAGAGGGTTTAAATGTATGTGTCTTTAAGTGGTGGGTAATATGTACTAAATTGTAGGAGGAGTTAAGAAAGTATAAATGTAAGGGTTGGGGGGTGGCTTGGGAATAGGGGTGGAAAGGTACAAAGCTGGCAGAGATAAACAACAGCAGCAGGAGACAATCAGCCTATGCAGGCAGTTTTAGCATAAGTAATGGTAAAGGGTCCCCTTTCAAGTCATGTACATTGCTAATTATGAGACAATGAGTCAGATTTTTCATAGATGAGTATAAAGAGTATGAATTATGCATGGGAAATAGCGTCTTACCCTAGACCAGCAGAGTATAGTTATTGTCAAATAAAAATGAAACAGAATAAAGATTCTTTGGTACTATTTTGTGAACATTTACTGAAATGTTTTCATTAAAGGGAATAGATACAAGTGCCTGATGCGTGTGCCTTCCTAAATCAATGTATAAACAAATTGCAGTTAGTATGTGGGAATAAAAATAAATAAAATGTACTGTGAATGTGGTGCTGGTTGTAGGGGGATTTCATTAAATGTAACTCTTTTGCCTCTGAGATGTGGCAAAATCAGACAACATACATCTGAACTGTATCAAAAGACTATAAAATGTATACTGTATCATGCCACAGACTGCATCACAGGCCTGCAGTTTGAGGATTGACCTGGAAATGTCTGAGGTTTCTCTTAACTTTTTGCCACCCATCTTAGAAAGATATAAACTGTAATTCATGTTTCCAAGTGTTATTATTAGTGTGTGTGTGTGTGTGTGTGTGTGTGTGTGTGTGTGTGTGTGTGTGTGTGTGTGTGTGTGTGTGTGTGTGTGAGAGCGCACATATGTATATATTTGTACAATGCATTGTGTGTCTGGCAGTGATAATATTCAGTCAGACTCTTACAAAAGATACTGTATGAGAACAACTGTGTAAATTCCTGCACATTTATGAAGCCGAGAATAAATTAGTCTGTCAGCTGCATATCATTAGAAGCTTCTGTTGCTTATATCTTAAAAGCAGAAGTTAATATTAGAAACAGCATTTTGACCACAAGGCTTTCAGAGGTACTTATCAGCAGAGAAGTGTCAGGAAGTTTTCTTTCACTTAGAGATAATTGCTGAGCTGTTTGTATTGTTTTTGTTTTTATTTATGTCATCTGCATGTCATCCAGAAAATATTTTTTTGAAGAAAAGGCTTAGGGAACAGAAAACTGTTATCCTAAGTTCCCATCCTTACACTACCAAGTTTATAAACGTACATTTGAAAATACGGATGAAGGTGACTAGTCTCCTGTGTGCAGTCACTTATCTCTTGTCAGTATGAAACCTGAGTCATATGTAATGGAAATTAAAACAGATTATGGCAATTGCTGCCTACCTTGCAGTTTATCCTACCCCCCACAACCTGTACTGTCTATTAATGGTGCAGTACTAATGTGGTTCAGCTTGTTTTGTGTTACCTTTAGTCCTGTATCTGCTTTTTTAGCTGTTGCTCTTGTTCTCACCCCCACCCCCACCCCCCACAAAGACAGCCATTTGCTTAATGGGAGTTTGCTAATACAGTGCATTAATAAAGTACATTAAAATAACATTAATATCAAAACATTATATCCATAAAGTAGCAGAAAGTATACTAAGAACTAAGCCCCACACCAAATCAAAGTATATTCTGCCAATAGGGATAACTGCAATTAGTGGTACAGAGAATAGACAAGAGGGGGCTGGACATTACTGGAGGAAGCTGGTAAATTAACCAAGAAGTTGGGACCAAGTAATTAGAAAAGGAAAGGCAACAGAGTGAGAAGACACTAAGAAGGCATTTGAACTGCAGGCTAGTGATTGCCTTCCCTATCAGGGATTGATATCAGAGTGCAGACAAAGAGAAAGGAATAGGGGAATCTTAAGTGAAAGAGTTCACTGATTGAGTTTTTAATTGTATCTGGAAAAGAAGCTGCTGTTAAAAAAGGGATAATTAATAAGGTATATAAAATATTGGACACTAACTATAGGAATCGGTCAGAAAAGAGTGAGAAGAGAAATTAGATATGCATTTCACCAGTAAACAATGGGAGGACATATGTATGGCCCCCAAAGTATGCAACAAAATCTAGAAGGTTTAGGATTTTTGCCTGGAAGTGTTTGCAAAGATAGTTTTATAGCCCAAGCAGACTCCAAAGAATTTTTCCTCAGGTACATTACAAATGTTGGAAGTGTGATAAGGAAGAAAAAGATAAATGGGGACATATTTTTGGGAGTTGACAGACTTTAAAAATTCCCTGCAGAGAACTGTGTCAGGAGTCCTGAACAAGCAAATGGGTGTAACTAAGGAAATTATTTTTTGAGCTGGGATACAGGATCTGAATTGTCTAGACATAGTAAGGCCTTATTAAGTTTAATTCTGGTGGCTGCCAAAAAAGCAATTACTGGAAAATAGAACTCGGTATCTAAACCATCTATACTTAAAGTAGCAAATATTGCAGCAGTGATAAGGTAACAGGAAGTGGGATCTTTGTAAAGGGGTAGGAATAAAATATATGCAGAAAATGTTTTGGAGGAGGAATGAGGCTTAAGAGAAGGAAGGAACTTTGCAATGTATGTAATATTGCTTAGATTATAGGATATGTAAATATATATGTAATATATATAACATTTGTACTGTAACTGTGAACTTGTTAATATGGTTTGATCACTTTCATATAAAATGTAAGTTTGCCTGTGTCACAAGTGATGTCAATAATGGTGTTAAAAAAAGATGGGAAACTCACCACATCAGTGAAGACAGTAAATACCAGTGTGCAGTGAAGCTGCATAAGAAGCATTGCAACAAAAATTAATAAACTAATGTCAGTAAGGAAACTAGCTTTTTTGGAAAATTAAGAAATTGTCATAACCGCAAATGTCTCATTAAATATAACAGAACAGTATTACATTATCAGTGTATTTCCTCTTCTTCTTCTTTTGGCTGCCCCCATTAGAGAGCTCCACACTGGATCATGCATTTCTTTTCTTCCTGTCCTCTGCATCTTGCTTTATCACACCAACCACCTGCATGTTCTGTCTAACCGCATCCATAAACCTTATATTAGGCCTTCCTCTTTTCCTCTTACCTGGAAGCTCCATCCTTAGCATACCTTTCCCAATATACTCAGCATCCCTCCTCAGAACATGTCCAAACCAACGTAATTTCATCTCTCCGGCTTTGTCTCCAAACCATCCAACCTGAGCTGACCCTTTAATATACTCATTTCTAATCCTGTCCATATTCGCCACACCCAGTGCAAATCTTAACATCTTTAACTCTGCCATCTCCAGCTCTGACTCCTGTCTTTTC
Source organism: Protopterus annectens (assembly GCF_019279795.1). Classification (NCBI taxonomy): domain Eukaryota; kingdom Metazoa; phylum Chordata; order Ceratodontiformes; family Protopteridae; genus Protopterus; species Protopterus annectens. Next base: position 1,217,211,470 of record NC_056747.1, on the reverse strand, counting down.
ATCAGTGCCACTGTCTCCAACCCATGTAACATAGCTTGTCTCACTACAATACAATCTTGTAGACCTTCCCTTTCACTCTTACAGGTACCCGTCTGTCAGAAATCACTTCTGACACTCTTCTCCACCCATTCCACCCTGCCTGCACTCTCTTCTTCACCTCTCTTCCACACTCACAATTACTCTGATATATATATATATATATATATATATATATATATATATATATATATATATATATATATATGTATATATATATCAGTCTGTGTTAAGTGCTCAAACTGTTAAATGTTCAAGCATAAAGACACTAAAACAAAGATCAAATCTATAAGATTTGAAAAGAAAACTGTCAGCCTCTTTTTACCCTTGTGCCAGTAATTAAGGAGCCTCAATCCTCACCACTAACACTTGCTTCCTTTTCCATCCTCCCAGTCAAGGTGTGAACCCTGACCAAAGGCATTTGGAATGGGATCCATCCTAAAGCTCTGATGGGAGTTGACTGCCCAAGCAAGTACTGCTCCTCTTTAACTACTGCAGGATTCACAGTGGTTATGTCCGAGGCTGTGTCTCTCTTAGCAGTGGCCTGTCTTCCATCCCCTAAGATAGGATACAAACTCCAGTGGTAGTTTGTTACCCCTGTTGTCTCCAAACAACTTATTGCTGGCACACTGTTATTCCCACTTGATGGCACCCTCACCTTTTGTTCCCAACCTTGCTTCAGTGGACATTTGTATGCTACATGGCTCCTCTGGTTACATTTAAAACATAAACACTAGTCCTGGTCAAGTACCTGAACTAGTGGTTTCCCCTGGTACTGATAGACTCTATTGAGGTGGTTTAGGCTGCCCACCATGGATTCCCTTATATCCATGTGCAGCACTGGGTATCCCCTTCTTGTACAGTGAAACCCTGCTTGCTAAGTAGAGATCCGCTTTTCTCCCCAGATCATCTGCAGACTTGTGTGAATATTCTTAATTGATTTTTAATTGATTTTATTGAATATGTATAAAAAGTGTTTAGTTTCATCATTCTGTCTGATGAAGCAGTTTTGATCAACTGTGAAAGTGCTTACCTTCGTACAATCAAGGATTTTTGCATCTGGATTGACATGTTTGGATTTTGTGCCTTGCTACACTGTTACTCTGTTTTTGGGTCCTTTGGTATTTCATTTAATGGAAATGTTGTATAGCTGACTGATAATTAGGAGGTCAAGAAATAAGTCTTGGCTTGATATGGGGTTGGGTGTTGTTGCTTCAGAGATTAGCTGTAGAATTTGAAGATCAACTCAGACTTCTGTAATGTCATTGCCAGATGGACCCAGGTTGTTTAGGTTGAAATCTCAATGCATAAGTGTGTGTTTGCCAGTAGAAATGGCAGTGATGATGTTGTGAATGAGAGCTATTAAATGCAGATAAGGTGGGTTTGTAGAAGTGAAATTGAATCTCACCCATAGTCACTAGGAAGTTGGACCCATCGATGTACTGCAGACCAGATGCATGCAACTGACAAATTTTTGCAACACCTCATTTACATTCTGCTTTATCTCCGAGAACTCTGGGAATAAAGACTTTAAGGGTGCTTGTGCTCCATAGCAATATACAAACTTGGTTAGGAGAGAGTTCACTTGCATTGAATCATTTGTAATTGTCACAGACTAGATTCACCACAAGGGACTTGTAAGATGGAAACATAACTGCAGCTGAAGCTAAAATCCAGAGGAACATCATGGCAGGCATTCATGAGATTTTTGCTTTCCAATAAAATGACTACCACACTAAGATAACCGTGTCTGCAGTTTGGGAGAGACAATGCATGGTAGCAGTTGAGGACAAAGTCTTTCAAACATAGAGCATGTTTTAGGTGATGATGGAAGAATATTAGGTCTAGAACTACACCTTGTTTGTAAAGAGTGCCTAAACGAGTTCTGCTGCATTACAGACTTGATGGCAGATGTATACATGTGGTAAGAATTACTGAACATGTGGATTTCTCACATTTACTTGTACTGGGATTAAGTTACTGTGGGAAAACAGAAATAAGGCACTGATGAGCTTTCATGGATTCATGTGGTGACAGACTGCAGATTAATGCAACAACACTTTTAGTATAACCAGCTGGGTGAGTTTTAGTGCCTGGAACGCCACTGACATATCACGGATTCTTCATCACATGCTTATTTAGTTATTACTTTATTAATTAGTGACTAGGGAAAACTGATGCAATGAATCCTTTCAAACCTTAGAAAAATCCATCTGGCACAAAACAATAGGTTTCATTAGATGACAGTGGTAGGTAAAACATGTTTATCATAAGCAGAACCACCATGGTGATTTACAATTCTGTGTCATGACATCAAAAAAGTGGAATGAATTCCCTCTTCATCTAATAGCCGACTCTAATTCAGTCTCCTTTAAAACCTCTCTGAATGATTATATAGCTCACAAATGGCACTGCTAATGTGCTTGACGTTAGTAACATGTCTCATCTTGGTATACTAGCTTATTATTTTCTAACCAAAATTCCTCCTACAAAGTCTATAGGAACTGTAATTTTTATGAAACCTGTAGAAACTGTCTTTCCATACTCCAATCCGGCATCCATTTGTAAACAATGATATCAGATAACTATGTATAAATGCTGTGTTTTTTACTATGATTCCTCTTGTATAATGGCATCTCAACATTGTATTGCCTGTGCTGAATGTTATAATATGTTTTTTTTATGTTTTTTTTTTTTTTTTTTTGCTAACTTACTATTGATTTCATGCCTGACTTCCCCCTCTCCTTCTTCCCCTGATAACTATTTTGGAGAACTCTAACTTTACCCCTTGATGAATGGGACCTATCTCTCATGATGAGATTGCCCTCTCTGGCCACACGAGATATGATTCTCTCAGTGACCACTGAGAGGAGTGAGAAATCTGGGGTCATCACATCGTGACCAAGTACTGGTGTCTTTCCATAAGACCTACCCCAAGAATGGTAACATTCCTAGTAGGCTGGGCAGACAGTTTGACACAGATTATAAGGATATGCCTGCTCTGGGCCCTAGGGCAGCAACACCTCTTCAGCCAGCCCACGTGTCTAGCCCAGTAATCACTCTTAGGCCCAGCATGCAACTGGGCTAAACAAGTGATCTGCCACCACCAAATACTGAAAGCCAGTGGCTTAACGATCTAATAAAATTGGCTATGTTCTGTTATCCCATGTAGTCCTCCACTTTTTCCCAAGAAAAGGGAAGACTGAGAGATGCCTGAAAATGTTTCTCTTTCAACCTTTCTTCCCTGCCTGTTGACAGACTATTTCTCTGAAGCTCTTTTGGAGTGTATGGACTGCCTAACTCTTTCTTACAATCTCTCTGGTGCTGCTCCCAGAGATGCTGTTAGGGATCAAAAGTCTAAGGTGCATATACAACCCTAGAGGACACATATCACTGAGAGGGAAGAACCATCCATAGTAACATCTGAAAGTTCAAATGGCATCCCTCAAGTGCTGGTGAGAAAAAGAGGTACTGGGCTCCTGTAGTGAAGTCTGCATCCAGTACAGTTTGTATCTTAACCACTTGTAAAAAGAAAAGTCACACAAAGCAGGTCTTTCCTTCTTCAACTCCATCCTTTAATGAGCCTAAAAAGGAATGTTGTTCTTTTGCTAAAGATCTTTTTATGTCCTTTCAGTCTTTGCAGATTACCTGTCATTCTTCTCATCTAAAAAGAAGTCTTCATTTCCTTATGATAACTCCGATTCTGACATCTGAAAGACCGGTCTGGACTATTCCTGTCTGTCTTCCCTTGACTCCTTAGTCTGTGTCTTTAAAAAAAACATTTTTCTTCAGATACTCCAGTAGAAGAACTCTACTTTTCAGACATCATTGGTAGAAGGAAGGATCTTATCAATGAGAGAGATTCTTAAGACCCCAAAATAGATGCTGTGACCTTTAGCAGGTAGAGCCCCCCCCCCCCCAAGCCTTAGGCAATTCCTACTGTAATAGGCTCTTTGGATACCTTTAATGCTGCATGTAATTTGTCTGATGGTCAGCCTCCTGCACCCAAGAAATCTGAGGGGCTTTATAAAGTACTGCAGACCTGTAAGTTTCTTAATTGCAACCCTGTGGCTCATCCTGTGGCTCACCCTGTGACTCATCTGAGATTTCCTAAAGCAAGGATGTTCTAAATGGCTTGTTGCTAGTAAACCTGTGCCTTCCCATAAAGATGGAAGTGCTTTTTGAAAGGCTTGGGAAGAAAGTTTATACTTCTCTACCTGTGCTTTTAAGATGGTCTGCTGTAAGGACCACATGGCAAGGTATCTGCTAGCATCTTTTGCCGACATGAACAAGATACTTGATTTACGATTTACCATTTACCATCAGACACCAGTTCCTTCCTGCTTAGAATGATCTCTGCTGTAACTCTGGTCACTAGGCATTCTTTTTAAAATGTGTGTATGATGTTGCTGTAGTAGTATCTTGAGCAACTGCATTAGTTATACTTGATTTTGCATGTCTTAAATCTCAAATGCTTGAGGTACCAAGGTACAGATTAGTGGTCTGTTGGGCAAGTACTGTTTGGTGCTACTTCAGCTGATGTTTTAAAATGATTTGATGAGAGAGGCAAACTCATCCAAGGGGTCAGACAGATTTTTTATTTCAGTTTCCCATTTTTTACATATCCCTGGATGGATATACTCTCACAAGGGATCACTAATCTCCGCAGCCTGCAGAATCATTGTCTGACTTCCTTGAATGATTGACTTTTGATTTCTCTTGGGCATGTGTTTTTTTTTTTTTCTGAGGATGTGTAACAGGTATTAAAGCAGGCCAGAAAGCCTGCTAGTAGAAAATCTTATTTAGCCAAATGGAAGAGGATTTTCTACTTAGTGCCAGAAGAAGAATCAGGACTAGAGCAAGGTAGAAGCACAACTGATTTTCTACTATCTGTGTGAATCGCTCAGTTCAGGCTTTTTTATTCTATAAAAATTAACTTTTTGGTCATTTCTGCTCATAGTCCTGTAGATCCACCATTCTTCCTTATTCCAAGTTAACAGCTTCTAAAAGGGTTTTTGCATATCCTGTTCACCAAAACAATGATTAAAAAGGTCACACAGAAAAAACAGTGGGTTAAAAAACACAAAAAGAAAAATCTAGCAAAGCTAGACTTTCCACTGTGTGATACCTTAAACCTCTTGTATCAGAGGCAACATGGGTTATATGCAAATTACCCTTTAAGGATATCAGGTGTTTCAGCTAAATGGCAATTCTGAATGTCCATGACACAACCCTGTGTTTCCAAAAGTCAAGCATTCCTCTTATGCTGTTCTGATGATGTCATAAAAAGGCAGAAACATGCATGTCCACAGCTAGAGGGGTTTGGCTTTATTTGCCTGAAATTGTCCATAAATAGACTTAAAAGTAAAAGTAAAAGAAAAAGTCATGAATATTGCATATATCCCATGATTGCAAGCTAGGGGTCATCATTGACTCCCCTGCACACACATTCCTTTCTAGAAAGACAATCTCTGAATTATGGTGTCCATATTAATGACACTGTACCAACATGCTCTTGATTAAATTGGGTAATGGATGAACTCTCTCTCTTCATGGGGATGGCCCTGTCTGTTGGAAAGAAGTCTCTGAGACATGCATCTGTCTCTCCAGCATGTCCAACATGGTAAATAGCAGGGATGCTTGATTCCCAAAGGGTAAAATTATGCATTTCATAGCATTGAGTTTAAGACCATGGCTTTGGCACCATTTGTGAGTCAGAGATGGGTCTTTCTGAAGAATGTGTGTGCAGGGGAGTCAATGATGACCCCTAGCTTGCAATCATCTGTAGACTTATTGAGCCATAAACCCTTAGCATTGGCTTCTATTTCTCAGAAATAGATGACAAAAAGGAGCAGGCCCAGTATTGAGTAATGGGGGTCTCTGCTAGTTACTGGCCTTTTGGTGGAGGTAACCACCTATTTTGACCTCCTGGGTCCTATCTTTGAGATAGTTGGCTACCCGGGGGGTGCTAAAAGGGCTTATACCTACATTAGTGTGCTTGTCTGTAATGCGTGAGTGGTGTATTGTATTAAAAGCCTTGGCCAGTTCAATGTTGGCAGGATGCAACCCATATAGATTTATACTACTGCATCAGAGATATTTTGGAACATCTAATGTCATGTTAGGCTTATTTACACAACTGCATTATCTGTGTAGTTTGTTGCAACTTCTTCACTGATCCTCCCTTTTTTCACCAGCCTTGGAGTGTACTGGTGGCTTGCATTTAGTGCCTTATGCATTTACTTGTTCCTTATTACTTCTGGCTTCCAGTCTTGGAGATCTAAAGGTTGGTGCCTTGGTACTGAATGTCCTGAATAAGGGAGAAGGGCTTAAATAGCCTGGGCAACTTTTAGGGGCAGAGTTGACTTAATACAGTCAGTTGAAATCCTGAAAGTGAAGAAGTTACAATTAATTACACAGATCCATTGTTGTAGTAAGTCTAACCTTGTATTTATTTATTTATTTATTTATTTATTTATTTATTTATTTATTTATTGTTAATGGCACTAGGTGTTTGCTACCCTGCTGAATTTCTAGAGCTGCAGGTTAGGTGGACCTGCTGCCTGACTGACTGGAGAAGATGTGGCAAAGGATGATTACCTTTTGTTTTTCCCCTTCAGGTTTGTCAGGGTGTTATTTTGCTCCCAGTCTTGCTTTTGCCACTTGGTAGAATGACACATAAGCACCCCCACCCCCTGCACTGCTCCATTGTTCTAGGTAGTGAATTAACCTGCCCTTCGGTTCTAATAATTGTATTTTCAGTGATTCTCAAGTGTCTGTTGCTATCACTGATAGGATCCTTCAGTTTTTTTTTTTGCAATTGCATTTACTTTGCTTTTGATACTTTGTTTGTGCTCCTCTCTCAGTGAAACAGTTAGTCTTTGCCATTTCTTAAGTATATATTTATTTAGTGCAATAATGTCCTCATTTTCAGGAGCACCTCCTCCTGAATGTGGAGATGCCTGTACCTCTGCAGAGCTGAATCATGGTCAAATAGAGCCCTAGGCAGGATAATGGACTGTCCCTCCCCTGGTCATTCCAATACCCATTACTTGATTGTTTCCCCAGTTACAATAAAAAATGTTTAAATCTGTTGGTGTTCATGCTGTTTGCTTTTTTACTTTTACAATAATTATGTGTTTGTATTTAAAACTTGTTTCATATTTTACAGCAAAACACTGGCAAAATTTGCTAAAGAAAACTGTCATACATCAAAAATACTTGGTTTGAGCAACAATAAACTTCTCTTCCCCCAAAACTCACACTTATTGAAAATGCATTTCACATCCCATTAGACTGCAATAGATGTGCTGGGATTCGCAGTGAAGTACAAATTAGTGGCTGTGTCAATGGTGAAGGAATTCAAAGACAAGTGTAATGCATTTCCTAACAACGTGGGACAGCCCACTGGGTGCAAGTGGATACAAATGTCTCTTCTGGAGCCTCCCAGCAGCACTGGTGAAGTGACTTGGTGTCACACAGTAGACAAATAAAGGCTGGGAGTAAAACTCTGCACTACAGAAGCAGCTGATTAACAGCTGTTTGCTTGGGACATGGTTCAGATAAGTTAAGATGACTGCTGTAGCCCAACACAATGCATTTCATACCTGTGTGCCTGTAAAAGATGAGCTAAAATAAAAGTATATTCATAACTAATGTTAATATTAAAATCTTAGACGTTTCACACTGCCTACCTTGACCGCATTGTTGACAAACTTAAAAGGTTAGGTACAAACCCATATGTCACCCAGTTGATAGCCAACTGGGCTCATAAACAGGACCCAGGAAGTTAGAATTGGGGAGTCCACCTCTACAAAGAGGCCAGTCACAAGTGGAGTCTCTCAGGGATCAGTCCTTGGACTGCTCCTTTTTGGTGTTTACTTCTCAGAAGTCAAGGCCAATGTCAGTTGTCTCTGACTGACTAAATTTGCAGATGATTGCAAATTAGGAGCTGTTGTTGAATTCCACACTGACGCAAATGATCTCCAGGAGGGGCTGACACAGACAAACAACTGGTGTCAGAGCCATGGACTAAAACTAAATGCCAAGAAATGCATAATAGTATCCTTTGGGAAGTCATCCATCCCTGGTATCTATCATATTGACAACACACCTCTTAGAGTTGACTCAGTAGTCAGGGACTTAGGGCACACATAGATAATAATCTAGCCTTGGATCATCATGTGTCTACAGTGGTGGACCTCCTGCATATCCACAAAAAAAAAAAAAAAAAAAAAAAAAAAAAACAGTGCCAGAATTATCCATTCTAAAGACTTAAACCTTGCCTGTAAAATAAATAGGACCTGCTGGAGAGATAGGTATGTATCCCAGAGACTACCCAGTCTGTGGAACAGGCTCCCCATCCATGTGAAGTAGAGTTCCTCCCTAAATCAATTCAAGTGCAACTTGGACAATTGGATGGAAAACCAGAAATACATTCCTGGTTTAGCACCTATGTCTCTAATGCAAACAGGTAACCTGTAAATGGTTCATCTGCCAGACCCATGCTTACACTTATCAAGGGTATCAGAACTTGTCAAAGATCTGGGATGCATGTCAAGGCTTAAAAGGTCCTTGTGGTTGTTAGCCTAGTAAACACCTATAAACCTATGAAAACACTCCCCCTCCCATGTGATGGGCACACCCATCCTCCCAGGCAGCTCTGTTAAGTTACCAGAGTCAATAATCAATCACAGGTTGTCTGGGTTGTAGTTAGGAATCCATTCTTGTATGCCACCAGAGCATAGGAATAGGGAGAACTGCGGCAATTAAGTTTTTCAAACCTCAGTAAAATCGATCAGCACAAAGCAATATATATTTAATGAGATTGTAGTATTAGGTAAAACATGTTTATCACAAGCAGAGTCACCATCACAGTGAGCATAGGGATCTTAATACTAGGTGGTTTTCCCCTTTGATGATGGTAGGGATCAACACATTTTGCAGAGAAATGCTAAAAGTTCCTTTAATTTTCTGTGTCTGTCATTAGATCAGTAAGAACTGAATGAAAATGCTTTGTCATTCTTACAATTTGTTGAAACTGTAGAGCAGGGCCAGTTACAACAGATTCTGAGATCAAGACAGATAACCGAATACTGTGGTCTGTCAGTCAGCCAATCACTGCATCGTGCTGATAGGTAGATCAAAGAAACCTGCTGGGGCTTGACTGACATTTTACTAGATAATATTCAGGGAGACTGTTTTGTCTGTTGTCATTCTTTTATATGGCGCAATTTTGTGTAACAGTAGACCTCAGAAAATACTTTCTAAGCTTGTCCCACCGAGGCTGTTATTCTTCACAGTCCCCACTACATGTTAAGTGCAAGTCATCATGGTGATTATATGGGAGGAGAACAAAGACAGTCATATAGAACTGCTCAAAAAATTAGGGTAAAACATTTACCTGCATGCTGTAAGATAAAAAAAAAAAACATCAGACTTTATAGCCTGATTAACCTTCTTTATGAATAATGAAACAATATAATCAGTTCAGTCAGAAACAATATAGTCAGTTTTACAATTTCTACAACATGAAAAAAGTAACTAAAACTTTACTGTTGTCCCTTCAGGCTAAATGACCTGGTACACAGAGAACATGCAAGACGTAGCTTTAAGGTTTTTGTGAGACAATTTTCAAAATATTCTTAGTATGCATGTTTGTGATCCAGTTTGGTGCACCACTCAGTTAAAAGGAAGTTTATTAAATAAGTAGTCAGTTATTATAAAAACATAGCACTTATACAGAACTGGTGGCATGTTGTGTTTGATCGGTAAAGGTGTGTATTTTGTTTTCCTAATTTATTTTTGGCCAGCACACTCCCCCATTTACATCACTCTGCTATCCATGTTACCCAAGAGAAATATTAGCTCTCACCCATGTAGGCAGGGCAATTTTTTTTTAATATACCTACTTTCCTCTCTCTATGTCTCTCATCAAACACCAGATCAAGCTTCTATGTAAAACCACATGGTCCATCCCCCCACCTATCTAGCTGTTTTATTCCTCTCATTCCTCATGTCTGGTCATCAAACTTTGGTCATCTGATTCATACTCGGGGTTACAGCCTTGTCCACAATGGAGCCAGTAATGCCAGTATAAGAATGACTCACTAATGCACATCACTGATTATGCTGTATAGCCAGGTTTGTTGGTTTCAGCAGGCACTGACTGAGTGGTTTGTGTGTAGTGAAGCAATGCACATTATCATCCAAGAAAAGATAAACTATGCACTGTGTCTACCCATATGTCATTAGGGCTGGTAGCTTCTGCAACCTCCCATTCACCTCAATGACCAACCAGCGATGAAACTGTAATAAAAAAGTGCTCACCCATTATAGCACACTTAATTACCTAGCTCAGCCAGTATCTTGCAACAGAGGTCAATGGAGAGTCTTTTGAGCTACCATTTTTTTATTGATGGAGGTGGATGCACATGTTACATTCTACTCATTGCAAAGTAGTGTAGATGTACGTCTTTTGCAAGGTCGTAGAGATCTGAGTGGAGAATGGCTATGACCACCATTTTGAGAGAGAATTTATTTAGTTATTATTATTATTATTATTATTAGTATTATTATTATTATCTATATAAACCAGAAGCAGTTCACTGAGATCACTTAGAAAACCACCACAGTAGGACCAGCTACTGTATTCTGACTACCACCATGTTATAAAGCACAGGTTGATAAGGCAGGGCTAAATCATGATACCAGGAAGTAAAGATTGTTAGGCTTACTCTAAATTCTGGTTTCAATCTCATACTGTAATAAGGCACTGTTTTCATTTTTATATATACATAAACAGGGTATTACTAGCCTGAGGTAATAAGACTATAAAATTCACTATTCAGCTAATATGGTTTGTCGTATTAAAATAAAAAATAAATAAAAACAAAGTAAGTAATACATATTTACTTCAAGCAGCACTTGCTCCCCTTTCACTTTAACTGTCAGCATAGCAGGGTTTTGTCAGAAAATACCTCATCACTTCTGTTGTCAGGAATACTTGTGTTGTGGAGCTGACAGCTCAGTAGATTCTGTTTGTATTAGTTTGCTTTGCTCTATTCTGTCTCACTCAGAGCTTGCAGCAGTGACTAAAAGTGAAAGAAACAAGTTATTTTTGACTGAGATTTGAGCCATGGCCTAAATAATTAAATGCAGATTCCTCTGAAAACTGAAGGGGTCATACAAAAGTTGTTGGTACACAGCACAAAACTGGTTTAAATAATTAGATTGCTGCCTGCATAATAAATACAAAACATTTGTAAATGTAAATGTTTCCACTGGAGGAAAGGAATAAAGCACTGAGTTTGATCCAGGTGAGTCAAGTCCAGCTAGCAACTCAGATGCCTGTTGGATCTGACATTAAAGGAGAGGACTGAGGGACCTTAAACATGCTCGCTTGTTCATAGGTTAGTACTAGGCTAACTCTTCTTGTAGGCCATTTTAAGCCTAGTCAATTACCCCATGTGAGAATCAAACCCTGCACCTTGTGTTTGTATGGTAAATACCTTAATCATTATGCCAGCCTCCCATCCATGCCAACCTAACACCCACTTGTCTTCTGGGGGGTATAGGCATGTAAGCATAGACACTCTCTCCACTGTAGAATCCGGGATCGTCTAAGAGATCTTGTCTACATGGGGGGGACAGGGACAATTGATCATGTCACTCAGAGGCATGGTGTGCATTGCAAAGGCTCATTGCACATTAACCCCTTGGACGCTGTTGGTCATGTGAGGGAACTTGAGGATTAAGGAGCTAATCTTGATCATCCCCATAATGATGGCACTCTTACCACCCCCGCACCAGGAAGCAAATGTCCCATAGAACTTTCACCAGGGAGGGGGGGCAAATAGGTCAATACAATGGCCAGAGAAGTAAGTTCAATGGCTGGAGGAGGACTGGAGCCAAAAGAAGATGTAAATTTAGTAAATTTAAATGTTAAGGAATGAAAGCAACACCAGACAGTCCTTCTGCATGTCCCTGCATCCAGCAGCTGAAATGCTGTGGATGTAATGTAAGGACTCATACATAAATTTTCTGCACAAGCAGCCGACCTATGTAACCTAAGGGCTACAAAGGCCTTTTTTTAAACAAGAAACATCTTTATTAATTGATCACGTATGACATAGGCAATAATCTATTTATCTAAATGAAAACAAACCATATTGACATAATTTTAGTTGCAAACATTCTACTTCACTTATAATCTATCCAGTCATTGTCAATCAGACATTGCATAGCTCATTCACAGCCTGTCTTCTTTTAAACCTCATTCCTTCTCTGCATGTATTGTTCCCACAATTCCCATTTTTCTATGTAATTTGCACCTACCCTTTTCTAAAGATCCCAATTCCAGTTGTTTTATTACTGTTACTATGCTCACTACTTCCGGTAAAGTTGGTTTAGACTTTCATTTACATTTTCTAGTAATTGCTTTTTTTTGGTAGCCACCATAATTAGACTCTGCAAGGCCTTACTATATCTAGGCAATTCCAATTCTGCATCATAGCTCAAAAAATAATTTTCTTAGTTACACCAATTTGGTCACAGAGTATCTTTGACAGAGCAATCTGCAGAGAATCTTTAAAGTCTCCTAACTCATTGCACACCCAGAAAATATGTTCCCAATTACCTGTTTCTTCCCCATCACACCTCCAACATTTACTCTCTACTAGGGCTGTACTGAATATTCGCTTCGGTTCCGAATGGCAGGCCGAATAGTCTATTCGTATTCGGCAGAATAGTGGCGCTCAGACCAAATACGAATAGTGGTCATGTGTCTGCTTATCTCCGTATATACAGTCCTGCACTTGAGTAAACTCAATGGCGCAACCAATCTGTAGCTGTAGTGGCAGCATGGTCTGTGTCAACTGGTGGGCCATCTGTATTCCGTAACATTGTACCGGTAAGATTTTACCTACCTTAACATGGAATCAATGGGATGCTGTGTTAAAAAAAAAAAAGCTGTGGTGGAATGTATTGAAGGGAGGTGGCTGGCATCATGTTAAATCTTTTATGCCTGTGCATGCTAGACCATGGTTGCTCCAGTGAACTTATTCACATACAAACAGTCATTAGCATCTTACTGACACTGTATTATCTTGTAGCTTATTTTTGTATGATCGTATTATAGCTGTAACGTAAGTGAAGTTTACATTTGGGTAGTTCACTGATGGATAAGCGAAGTCCAATTTGGAATTATTTCAAGATATGTCATGACGAAATGAAAACAATGTGCCAGTTGTGCAAAGCAGTCATCTCTCGTGGAGGTGGATCAGCAAAGTCATTTACAACATCTCTACTAAGTAATCATTTGTCCTATAAGGATCCTGAGGAATACAAAGAAGTCGTTAACAAGAAGAATGCAGCTGCAGCAAGTGGGACATCTGACACTCAGCGGACTGGAAAGGTTCAGAAAACACTGAACGACATGATTGGCAAGAAAAAAACATGGTCCATTCATAGTCCTAAGACGAACAAAATACATCGTGCCATCGCAAAAATGATTGCCATTGACATCCATCCATACTCAATTGTTGATGATAGAGGCTTTAAAGAATTGATTGGTGTACTTGAACCTAGATACGTGCTACCAAGCCGCAAATACTTCACTGAAAAAAATCATACCAGAGATGTACAACACAGTGTGAGGCCATGTCCAGACTGCTATCAGTGAAGCACAATTTCTCTGTCTAACCACAGACACATGGATACCACAGACAACAACAGAATCTTTCATGAGCTTAACTGCACATTGGATTGATGACACATTTGCAAGCAGATCTGCTGTCCTTCATTGTCAAAAATTTGATGGACAGCACACTGGGTCTTGACTTGCTGATGCTTTACTTGACATGATGAATCACTGGAATATTGACAAAGAACGTGTCCACTTGGTCTTACGTGATGGAGGTGCCAACATGGTCAAAGTGGTACAGGATGCAGATTTGCCCAGTGTAAGTTGTTTTGCCCACACTCTGCAGCTGGCTTTGAATGATGCAGTTCTAACACAGCCATATTTTGCCGACTTGATATTGTCACGGATGATTGTGGGACATTTTCGACACTTTTCAAGCACTACCTCGCGCCTTCACGCCATCCAAAAAGAACTCAGTGTACCAAAACATCAGCTTCATCAGGACATTGTCACCTGGTGGAATTCAACATATCAGATGTAGGATCGGTTGTTGGAGCAAAAAAGAGCTGTGTCTGTGTACGTTGCTGGATGTGACGACAAATTCAGCAAGGCACTGTCCCTGACAACAAACCAGTGAGCTTTAGTAGAAAGAATTGTTGCAATTCTTAGGCCATTTGAACAACTAACTCATGAAATAAGCTGCAACAATTCTTGTTTTTCAGTGATCCTACCAGCTGTTCAGGCTGTCTTTGTTGTATCTGCAGAAAGACATACCTGATAATGGATTCAAAAAGACAGGCAGTGAAGTGATAACATCCTTAACAAGGAGTTTTCCGACTTGTATGAAAATGGCATTTACACAGTTTCGGCCGGCTTGGATCCATGCTTCAAGCTGCATTTCTTGACACCTGTGCAGCAGGTAAAAGCCAAAACAGACATTGTTACTGCAACGTTACTGTGTCAGCCAATGTCAATTCAGCCTACAAATCAGCCATCGAAGAGTTTTCTAAAGTGACTGAATTGAATGAACAACCACCAACAAAAAAGACAAAGAGCAGCAGAAGACCTTTAGTCATCTTGGAATCAGTTGCAGCCTGTTTGGGCACTGAACAGTGATAATTCTGTCTCCATAGAAACAGAACTGAGAAATTTTCTGACAGAGCACTATGTTCTGAGAGACACTGACCCACTGAATTGGTGGAAAATGAACATGCTCAGATTTCCAACATTGTGTCATATGGCTAAGCGCTACCTTTCTGCACCACCTACAAGTGTGCCAAGTGAAAGTCTGTTTAGTATGGCTGGTGATACCTTCAGTGAAACAAGAAACTGTCTTAATGCTTACAACATGGAACGACTGGTGTTTTTGAAAGCTAATGCAGTATTCCTGAGTTAAATGTACATCAGTAAAAGGTTTGACAGATATTTGGTAACATCAGTAAAAAACTTTGACAGCTACTTGGTAACATCAGTAAAAAGCTCTGACAGCTATTTGGTCATGGCTCCGTTGTGTTTTTTTTGTTTTGTGGTGAGTTAAATGTAAGTATATGATTATGTACAATAACAATTTCTTACTTTTACCCCTCGTCTTACTGCACAGACAGCAGAACACAGCACAGAACAATTTGCAAAACTTGACTTGCTATTTAACTATTTTGTTTAGTGCTTAGTTTTAGTGCTTGGTTTACCTTTAACTGTTTGTATTCGGATGAATAGTTGGTACAACTATTCGTATTCAGCTGAATACTGTTAACCCCCTATTCGGTACAGCCCTAGTCTCTACCTTTAGAAAAATTCACTGGAGTCAAATTGGGATATAAAAGTGGGAGCGCTACAGAATCCTGAAAGCACAAAATCCTGAAGACCAAAATCGTGGGACCAAAATCCTGAAGCTCAAAATACTGAAAACTCAAAATGCTGAAAACACACAGGATACCAACACTCACTATATTCCAACACAAGTATATACAGAAACAAAACACAAACTGTATCACTGTTCTCCAAGTATAAGCAGCGGGGCAAGCCCCCTGCACTATTACTGTTAATATATCAACTCCAAGATTGCACTTAGTGTAGGGAAGTGCAATCTCGGAGTTGATATATTTAAGTAGCAGGGGGTGTGGGGTTGCAGGGGAGCTTGTCCCCCTGCATATAGTTGAAGGGTAATATGTTCCTGTATGTACTTGTGCTGGAATTTAGTAAGTGCTGGTATCCTGTGTATTTTCAGGATTTTGAGTTTTCAGAATTTTGAACTTTCAGGATTTTGGTCTCAGGATTTTGGTCTTCAGGATTTTGGGCTTTCAGGATTCTGTAGCGCTCCCAGAAAAATACCTATGTAAACACTTCCAAGCAATGATCATAAATCTTCTAGACTTTGTTGCATGTTTGGGAGACATGTGTATTCCCCCATTGTTTCTTTGTGACTTGCTTATCCAGTCTCTCTTCCCAATCCTTTTTAACCACTTCTGATTGATTCTTATAGTTATCATGCAATATTTTGTATGCTCTATTAATTAACAGCAGCTTCTGTTCTTGATTCTACTAACCCCCCTACCAGTGCAGTTCTTTTGCTTAGGATCCCCCCATTTCTTTTTCTTTGTCTGTACTCTGATATTAATCCTTGATAGGGAAGGCTATCTCTAGCCTCTTCCCATTCTATTACATTTCCCTCTCTAATTATTTGCTCAACATACCTTAGTTCTTTTGCCAGTTTTTTCCAATAAATTCCAGCCTACTCTTGACTATTTTCTGTATCCCTAATTGCAGTCATTCCTATTGGCAGAATCTCCTTTTTCGATTTCTGTGGTGTCTTAGTTTTTAAAATACTTTGTGATACTTTATGACTATACAAATAAAACTGAGCAGAAGAAACAAACAATCCAAAACAGAACAGGAGCCCGACAGCAGCCAGCAGGAAAAGATTTTAATCCCAAAAGCACTTACTTTTAACGTAAAGTCAACTTTACGTTAAAAGTAAGTGCTTTTGGGGTTAACATCTTTTCCTGCTGGCTACTGTTGGGCTCCTGTTCTGTTTTGGATTGTTCGATACTTTATGACTATAACAGTCTGCATGTTTTTTGTTATTCTCCTTAAGGATCTGCATCCAAAATCCCAGTCTCTCACTGTTTCTTGAACTTCCCCTGTTTCATCATCATCCCTTTCCACTTTGAATTATAGGTTTCTGTTTGTGCTATGTATAGGATCCTTAACTGTGTAGCTCTGAAATACCCCTTCAAATCGGATAATCCTAAACCACCTTGTTCATTTGGAAGAATCAGTTTATCCCACTTGACTCTTGCCATCTTCCCCTCTCAGATAAAATCTTTAAGCTCTTTATTAATTGGCATTCACAACTTCTCTGGTTGATAAAAATATGCCTGACCTGTGTATAAAATTAAAGGGACTAAAAACATTTTAACTGCTTGTATCTTGCTATCCATATCCATGTAACAGAGCTTCCAGTTTCTCAGTTTTTGTTTTATCTTTTGTTTAGTATTTTTCCACATATCCTTAGCTGCCACGCCAGAATCCTTTTTAATCCATACTCCTGAGTACTTCATTTTATCATGTCCCCATAAATATGGATATTGCTGAAACAATTTGTGCGCGAGTACATAATTTACAGCTATTGCCTTTGTTTTAGCTTCATTAATTTTGTGTAGAGTTACAAAGGCCTTGTGAGTTGAATTATAACTGTTTACAGTCCCATGCAACACTTGATATAGGGTATGGGACTTATTCCATGTCAGTAGCCTGATGTGGCAAGTTCTTGTCCTCAGGCAACATGTCACCTTTCTGTTGGCATGGCGAGTACCCATTTGATATTCTGCCATGTTTCAGAAATCAGCTGTACTGCCTGTATAACACTGACATCCAGGGTACAGCTGGCCAGTAAGTACAGTGTAACAAAACCTGTGTAAGCTACAAAGTGCAGGCAGATTTATGGCCCCCCTTTTAAGCTACATAAGTATAGACATATTTCTGGCCTCCCTTTGAAGCTACATAAGTATAGGAGGATTTATGGCCCCCTTTTGAAATGTTTGCACTCGAAATGTGAAGTGCCAAAAAGCCAAAAAAGAAGACCAAAAACCCAGAGAAGAGCAAATCTTGAAAATCACTCTTCTCCTTAAAAATTCTTTTTGCAGGGGCAAGCCCCACTGTACCCCACAAACTTATATATGTATACCAACTTTGAGACTGCAATACTTCAGAGAAAAAGTAATATTCTGAGAAATGGCATCTCGGACTTAATATATCGAAAAGTTTGATATTTAGGCCATTCACTCTCTGCATTTCGGAACTTGCTCTAGCGGATCCCAACATTTCAAATGGTTACCAGATTTACATGTACTCTATATAGGGTGCATGCACACAGTCACTCAAAATGGTATGCACACCAGTAGGTAATCTAGAGGGCCACCAAGTTGATCATGGCATGTGTTTGGGACATAGAAGGAAGCTGAAGCCCCTAGTAAAAACATACACAGGATACAGCAGGGTGGGCAAGCAGACTCTGTAAGAAAGACACCCCAACCAAAAGTAGAACTAAAGAACAAAGAAGTATGGATGTTACAATCACATTTGGAAAAAAATATTGTTGCTTGAGTTATTTACAAAACAATTTGTGGAAATGCAATATTCTAAACGAGTTAAACATTCATAAAATTTGAAAATAATAATGGCTGTAATGAGGAAGCGAAAAACGGAAGAACCATGCTTTTTTTGAAAACATTAATTTAAGACACTGTCAGTATTTTATTGGAATACAGACATAGATAAATTTTCCTTTGATAATTTCAACCAAATGACATGAAGCTACAGAAAGAACTTCATGGGGCCCTCCAAAGTAACAATTCGTAGCTACCCTCCCTGGGTGCAATTCTTGAATTCTGTGCCTTAAACAAGCAGTGTTAGCCTAGGTGTCAGGGTAAAACTTGGCCATGAAGACTATGCAGATACCCCTGTATCCCCAGCAGCAGTACTGTTTCACGACTCTGTGTATTACTTCAAAAGGAAAACACAGTCAACTTAAAAAAACGGCAGCAAACTGTAAAATCCCCAGACTGTTTATTGTGTAAATACAATAAACAGTCTGGGGATTTTACATCTCTGAGTATGTTAAACACCGCAGTTGTGATCACATTTATTTCTTTGATTTATTCTTTATTCTTAGAGGCGAGCTGTAAATTTCTTTTAATTTCACTGTTTACAGTTAGATTTATAATCTGTGTAGTGGGATTAACATGTCCAGGAATGCTGGATGATTGCCAGGCATGAGATTTTAGTCATGGCATTAGTATGTTATTGTTGTTGCTACTTCAGCCATGTGTCAAATATTAAGAAAAAATGACTAACAGTCGTATGTTTGGATACTCGTGCTAAAGACATAATATGTACACCTCTTGCAGCATTGTTCTTGGGAACATTCTCAATGTCTAGAGCTTCTTAAGAGTATCTTGCTTTAAAAAATACTGTTCTTGGCAAGTTTCTTCCACACACCCATTTTCCTTAGGGTAAAGAAATATTTTCTCATGTCATACTTTAAAATAAATAGGAGAATCATTTTGTGTGCTTCTCTTTAAAAAAAAAGTTACCAAACCCAGATAACTGTGAGGTGACTAAACCTACTGACATCAGCATATTGTTATTATTAATATACTGCCAAGCATAACCAGCTGTTTTTTTATAACATCTTCATGATTATTCCAAAGCATTTATTAGTTTTGAGTAGCAGGTAAGAACATTGAAAACCTGAGGCACATTTTCAGGAATGATTGGCCTGGAATATTGTGTAACAAGAAATGTTAACTCTTCAATTGAATCTTTCAATAAATTTATGTTAAGTCATCTTATTAGATATGAGCGTGAGAGGTTACCAGGACAATGATTCTGTGAAGCCTTTTTGGCATGTGGTTTAAAATAGACTTTGGAAAAGATCACAGTAGCTTAATGCATGATCTCTGCATCATATCTTCAGGGTCAGGAGTTCTAGCTTTACTTTGTCACTGTCCGTGTGTGGAATTTTGTATATTATTGTCCCTATGTCTACAAGTGTTTTGTCTGGTTTCTTCCCAAAAATGTGTATGTTAATTGGTTACATTAAGGTGACCATATTAGTATGCATGTACTGTGTTTACACTTGACCTTATAGCCAGACTGTGTCTCATAAAGTGTCTACAGTCTTACCTACATACCTGGTTAATAACTGATAAAATTAAAAGTTTAAGACATAGGTCAGGTAGATGTTTATTTATTTGCTGACCATGTTAGAGCACTCATCTACCTGAAAGTTACAAACGAAAATCACAGAAATAGTATACTGCAGTAAAATATAAACGTGTCACTATATACAGTATCTCATCATATATGCACAGCATAGTTACCCAAATCAATATGTCAGCATATTTGTCTTTCATTCTTTCTGTACTCATGGCCATCATTTACATAAAGTATTATCATTAGTGCTAGGAGAGGAAATACTTTGTGCCAGGAGTCTGATATTAGTTGTCCAGAGCTGTGGAGCACCCAGATTAGTTTTACTACTCGCCTTGTTCACAGAGCAGAAATCTTTGCTGATGTCCAGATAGACTACATCTGGCAGATTGCTTCTGACCACTGTAACTGTGAAATGCTTAGAATAATACGTGTTTATTAAAATAAGTAGAAATGCAGTTACATAAAAGACAATTGCATATACAAAAGAGCATCATACAGTATTATATTAGAATGTCAGATAAGTTTGAGCTGCAGAGCTGTGCTCATTGAGGTCTAGCAGGTCATTCACCTACAGAATTCTGCAAGATTATCCTTGTAAGTTTCTCTGTTAGTTTATCCAGAACTAAGGATAAAGTTTTGTAGCTTGTGGTCTTGTCAAAGTCTTCTAGATCTTTTAATATACAAATGCTGTTTTAGCAATTTTCAGCTGTCTCACAACTTCTGGTTACTAATTATCTGTCGCGCAGGGTAATCTGTGGTCTTGTTTACACTTTGACTAACATCCTTAGGGCCCTAGAAGGCAGCCTGTGTATCCTCTGGGCTTTATTGACATTCAAATTCCAAAAATTTCTTTGCCATGTACTCTTTTTTTGGAAAAAAGCAACACTAATCCATGCACCTTTGTATTCCACCTTCCCAGAGTAGGTTCTGCTAAACTATGCTGCAGATTGCTCATTGATGAGCTCTTTCTTATCTATGATGTCATTCTAACGTACTGGAGTTTCTAACATATCTGCTGCATTGTAACGTACTGGAGTTTCTAACATATCTGCTGCATTGTAACGTACTGGAGTTTCTAACATATCTGCTGCATTGTAACATACTGGAGTTTCTAACATATCTGCTGCATTGTAACGTACTGGAGTTTCTAACATATCTGCTGCATTGTAACGTACTGGAGTTTCTAACATATCTGCTGCATTGTAACGTACTGGAGTTTCTAACATATCTGCTGCATTGTAACGACTGGAGTTTCTAACATATCTGCTGCATTGTAACGCACTGGAGTTTCTAACATATCTGCTGCATTGTAACGCACTGGAGTTTCTAACATATCTGCTGCATTGTAACGTACTGGAGTTTCTAACATATCTGCTGCATTGTAACGTACTGGAGTTTCTAACATATCTGCTGCATTGTAACGTACTGGAGTTTCTAACATATCTGCTGCATTGTAACTGCATGGAGTTTCTAACATATCTGCTGCATTGTAACGTACTGGAGTTTCTAACATATCTGCTGCATTGTAACGTACTGGAGTTTCTAACATATCTGCTGCATTGTAACGTACTGGAGTTTCTAACATATCTGCTGCATTGTAACACTGGAGTTTCTAACATATCTGCTGCAGTTTCTAACATATCTGCTGCATTGTAACGTACTGGAGTTTCTAACATATCTGCTGCATTGTAACGTACTGGAGTTTCTAACATATCTGCTGCATTGTAACGTACTGGAGTTTCTAACATATCTGCTGGAAACAGCTTCAAACAAAACGTGCATATCTGCAGACTTTTAGCCTTTGCAATCTGAAAAGATTATAGATCACTTTAACTATTCAATGCACAGCTGGCTCTTAAACAGCTACACACTGTCCCCAGTATCCATCACCTAGTCCAGAGTGCTTTTGGTGTAGATCAACTGTCTACCTCATGCAGTGCTAAGGTCTTACCGCTCTGTTGTTGAAAAACTTCTTACATAATATAGGCCTGGTAGTTTTGATAGCACACTGTAGCTAGCCAGGTATGCTTAGGTAGCACACTGTAGCTAACAAGGTATATTTAGATAGCACACTGTAGGTAGCCAGGAATGTTTACAGAGCACACTGTAGCTAGCCAGGTATGTTTAGATAGCATAATGTAGCTAGCCAGGTTTTTGTCATAGTTGCACATTTTTCTAAATACTGAGTAATTGCTATGATTATTTACACTACAGCTATTTCAAAATAGCTCCATCCCATAGCTTTATATGCTTTTGAAATAAGTGATAATTATTTCCACACTGTCTTTGGTTAATGACTGTATGACACACACATTCTCAGCATACTTGCTGGCGCTGTTGACTTTATGTGCCGACCACTCGTCTATAGTACCCGTTTGAATTAATGTTTTTATTGTTGTCCTCTAGTGTTGGCTTTCTTACCTGACTGATGACCCCACACACACACACACACACACACACACACACACACACACACACACACACACACACACACACACACATACACACAGACACAAACACACTGGTATGTGGTGTTATCATTTCAGTTTATCTGCTTTCTACTTTTTCCTGCTTTGTTTGTTAGAATGCCATCATATTGCTTAAGCAATCTTTGTCTAATCTGTTTCTGTGTCTTTATGAGGTCTTTGTGTACTGATTAGCTTCCTAGCCAGTCTAGTTTAATGTTTTACCTATCTGAGCAATGCCTGCATTTGTGTAAGTATGTGTGTAGTTCATACATCCACTTATCAGAAGCAAATGAATAGAGTGCTATCCCATTTCGGCTGAATTGGACAACTAATGATTCACAGTATCACACTGCCTTCTAGACCTTTCTATTTGTACTTTTTTCCAGCAGATTAATGCTGCTCTTTGAATTGCATTCTGTTGACAAGAGAGAGAAAATGATAAAGAGGGCAAACAAGCAGCATCAAAGAAAAATAATGTCTTTTTCTCTAGAAAGTTGCAAGAAGGGAGGGATTTTTGAATTAAGGAAACACAAACAAGTATGGAATCTGTGTCATGTTTGCAAATGCTTGGATGTGGTAATGGGAGATATTTAACAATTAACTGTAATAAAGTCTTTACTAAAATGAGTTGCTGTTTCTAAACTCAACACTTTCCTAACCAGCAGTCATGCAATGCCACAAATGAACTCAAACCACAGTTATGTTGTACTTTTCCAGACACTCAAACATCATCTTTTACATCAGTAACAGGGAAAAAATGGAGAAATGCTTACATTTTCTCTTATTTTTTTCGTCCTCCTTTACATATCTTTATCCTAGCCTTTGACCTCTCTCTTCTCTCACTCTCTCTCTCTCTTTCTGTGTTTTGTAGTGTTGAAATGGCAGGAAACTATTAAATATAATAATAATGTCATGACATGGTCTCTCAATTCCATTCATTTTCATTAACTAATACCCGATGTAAAATCATGAAGGACAACTCCCATAAAAACAAGAACTCTCTCATCCAACTAAATAGGAAATTAGAGGACTAATTATATTAATCCCCCCCAATCCTGGTTTAAATTTATTTCCTTAAGCCTGTTTTTAGTTAGAGGACTTCTTTTGCTATATTTAGATAGAGTGCAAGCTTGTTTCAGTTAGAAAGCCTTGTAAAGTGAGTTACTTTAAGTCTTTCCCCGTTAATTAAGTCCATTAAAGCCAGTTTTGAGATCAAGATAGCATCCCAGGCAAAAGATAACCCCAAGATCTTCTACAGCTATGTCCGAAGCCTCAAGGACAGCACACATTAGTGTGCCTAAATCTTGATCAATGGTGTCACCTTCACTGAGTCGAACAATGTAGAACCTCCTGGCTGACAAATTCAGTTCATACATGATCTCCTCCCCACTCACACCCAACCACTCCACAAGAAATACTTCCAAACATAACCCCCCCAACAGATAACAGGGAGCAGGTGTCCTAACGGTGCTCGCTAAGGCCAAAAAAACAGTGGGCCCTGACAGTATTCTAGGATACCTCCTAAGCAGCCTGAAACTTGACTTATCACGGCCACTGGCATCACTATTTAACTGTAGTCTCAAAACAAGCTTTGTGCCATAAGAGTGGAAGACTGCAACAGTCAGCTGTGTTCCTAGATTATAGCTATCAACAGGCCCTGGGTAACTACAGACCCATTAGTCTGAAAAGTCTTATATGCAAAACCATAGAATGAATCATCATGGAAATGATCAACCAAGGCATAGACAACTTTGAGACACTTGACCCAACCCAGTCTGTCTTTGTCAAAGGAATGTCATGCCTACTACACCGGGTGGACTTCTTTGCAAAGGTCAGTGAGGCAATGGATGAAGGGAAGAAGAAGCACACTGCCTACCTCATCCTGGTGAAGGCATTTGACACAATACCCCACTCCAGTATTGTTAACAAACTCTCCATATTAGGCATAAAGCCCTGTATAACACATTGCATTGCCAGCTGTCTCACAAAGGACCCAGGAAGTTAGGATTGGTGAGACCACCTCTACAAAGAGACCAGTCACCAGTGGGGTCTCTAAGGACTCTGTGAGGGGCCCACTCCACTTTGGCATCTACTTCTCAGACGTCAAGACCAATGTCAAAGGCCTCTGGCTGATTACATTCGCTGATGACTGCAAACTAGGAGCAATCATAGATTACCCCCAGACTCCAGCATCTTGCAAGAGGGTCTAACACAGACAAATAACTACTGCCAAAATCATAGCTTAAAACTCAAATGTAAGAAATGCATAACAATACCTTTTAGGAAGTTGGCCACCCAGGAAAGTTATGTCATCAATAAAACTCCCCTAAGAGTTGACCCAATAGTCTGAGATTTGGTAACACATGTAGACAGCAACCTGGGCTTTGACTAACAGATGGCAAAAGTAGTAAGAAAATTATTCTATGCTGCTCAACTTATAAGTAAGATTGTGGCATCTAAGTCAAGGAAAGTCATCATGCCTCTTTATTCGGCCATCATCAGACCCTTCATTTAGTATAATGCCCTCTTCGGCATGTACCTGACCAGACATTTACAACAACTGGAAAATCCACAAAGATTCCTTACCAAAAGAATCCAAGGCATAAACAAATTGTCCTGTGCAAATTGCCTTAAAGCCTTATCTCTATACTCGGTCCCCTAGAGACTACTAAGTGGTGATCTATGCCTGCCATACAAGGCACTGATTATACTCTGATAGACCTTTTGCACATCTGCAAAATGAACTGCATTAGAACTACTAGATGTAAAGATTTACATTTTGCTTATGACATTAATAGGAGATGTTGGAGAGATGGATATGTTTCTCAGAAAATCCCCATTCTCTGGAATAGGCTTCCCATCCATGTGAAGCAGAGTCCCTCCCTAACTCTATTCAAGTGTAACCTTGATCAATGGATGGGAAATCAGAAATTCATCCTGGGATAGCCCTCATACCTCTGATGGCCAGAGGCAGGCATTAAATCATGTCAAAACTAAAATACTCCCTCTATAATTCATAGTAGTATACAAAATAACATACCCTCACCAATATAAACACCCAGCATGTAACAAAAAAAGAGACTCATTCTAGTTTAGTAGTTAAGCTTATAAAGGCCAATGTGGTCATCAGCCTAATATAGACCTATGAACCTCTACACACAGGTGTAGCAAAGTAATGAGGCACCTATGGCAGTACATACATTTAGTGCTGGTACCTCATACAAAGTGATGGCCTGGGCTAGCACCCTGACATCCATGCCTTCCTTACAGTTCTGGATCTGTAGATTTTCTGTAATCCGTTTAGACCTCTTGTTGGGGAACTCTAGAGTTGTCACTGTCACTCCATGATGTTTTCCCTAAACTATTACACTTCCCAAGCTTAGATGTCACAAAAATGGATGTAAACCCACTGAGAGAGAGAATTACAAGGAGAGCTGTCTGCTGTCTTGGCACATATCTAGTGCCACTTAGAAGGTTATCTTTATTGTAAACCACATAATGCCTACCTCACTACTTTTACCACATTTTTCTCCCACAATCTTCTGATGTTGCACATCAGTTATTGGTAACACAATGTGCACCTCTTCTGTATACAGAGACATACTTTCAAGTTACTTGTACCTGACAGTTTCCTGACAGTCTGGCAGACACACAACTCTCTATTGTCACCGGCCCTCTAAAACTAAAATCAGTCTATTGGCCATTTAATTCTTCTCACCAAACATACACACACACACACACACACACACACACACACACACACACACACACACACACACACACACACAATCTCTCTCTCTCTATCTCGCTGTCTCTCTCTCTCTCTCTTTCACATCCTAGAACAAAAAGAACACTGGTAAATTGGAATGTAGCAACATTATCACTCTTTTTGCCACATAGTATATGGATTACAGATTTGTACTCCACATCCAGAACAAACTATCACTTACTGACAACAGATACATAAATATACAGTGTAATCTTGTCCACTGGGGCTAAATAGCATGAGCCAGAACTTTGGCAATTTCTTCTGAAATCAAGATTGTCATTTCCAGCTAATTCATAAGCTGCACCAATTATTGTTTGTAAACTAAAACTTAAATAAAGCTTACAGTATGCCCACACTGTTTCCCATCCCATAAAAAGCACACATCTTTCTAGTGACCCTAGTCAGGATTCTGCCCACCTTTCCAACCACTGTGTCAAATAAGTCCTTGAAATAAAGATAACGATCCTCTGTGTGTGTATGCATATGCCTTAATAAGGACCACACCTGCCATCTAATATCTCCCGCATCCTCCCTTGGCTCCCACATTGCAGAGCCAGCGCTGTACATACACCATCTCCTCCAGCTGTATTGTTCATTTAGAGACAAATGTTTAGATCTTCAGAGCAGTCTGTAAACTGCAATACATTTATATATTTTACATTATGTATAAACCAAAGCTGGCCTTCGAGGGGTCATTTTTAAAACACAAAGATTGCCCAGATAAAAAAGACTGTCAAAGTGTTGAATAAAGGAGTAATTTGCTGAATATGTATGCTGTATTACAGCCCGTGAAAACAATTTTTAAAATGTTTTCACTCTTATAGATATGAAATAAAGAAAATGGACTTTGGAAGGCCAGATGAATGAACTAAAACATGATAGAACTAATTAAATGCTAAACATGAAAGGGGGTGTAATAATGCTTCTGGTAAGCAGTAGACAGAGGAGAAAGAGTATCAGTAATTAAAGTGGAAAAAGTGGGATAATTGTAGTGTGAGAAAGCAACAAGAAAAGCTGGCAGGATATGAGAATGCTGGATGTATAAGCAAATGTAAGTACACTTTGATCGGCACTTTTTCATATAGTACTGCATTTTATTTTTTTCACTGAATATTAATTGAATTGAATATTGTGGGCTCTGTGTCTCTATAAAGAGCTTGTTAGAAGTGTAGCCATTGGTAGCAGTGGGGATAGTTTCATTTCATTGATATTCTGTGCTTAACTCCTAATCTAGGGGGTTTGTCTTGCCATATAAGTGTTACATCTTGTGTTATTTCTGCTAAAATATCTGAGCTTTGGCTGGCTAAGATCTACCTGCAATCAGCTGGACGTATAAGTGAATTTAAGTACACTTTTATCTGCACTTTTTCATATAGTAACGCATTTCATTTTTTTCTACTGAATATTAATTGAATTTAATATTGTGGGCTCTGTGTCTCTACAGAGAACTTGCTAGAAGTGAAGCCATTGGTTGCAGTGGAGGGGGGGGGGTAGATTCATTTCATTGATATTCTGTGCTTAACTTCTAGCCTAGGGGGTTTGTCTTGCCATATAAGTGTTACATCTTGTGTTGTTTCTGCTAAAATATCTGAGCTTAGCTGGCTAAGATCTATCTGTAATCAACTGGACGTATAAGCAAATTTAAGTACACTTTTATCTGCACTTTTTCATATAGTACTACATTTTCTTTTCACTGAATATTAATTGAATTGAATATTATGGGCACTGTGTCTCTACAAAGAGCTTGTTAGAAGTGTAGCCATTTGTAGCAGTGAGGGTAGTTTCATTTCACTGATATTCTGTGTTTAACTCCTAGCCTAGGGGTTTGTCTTGCCATATAAGTGCTACATCTTGTGTTATTTCTGCTAAAATATCTGATCTTAGCTGGCTAAGATCTACATGTAATCAACTGGATGTATAAGCAAATTTAAGTACAATTTTATCTGCACTTTTTCATATAGTACTGCATTTTATTTATTTTTTTTCACTGAATATTAATTGAATTGAATATTGTGGGCTCTGTGTCTCTACAAAGAGCTTGTTAGAAGTGTATCCATTGGTAGCAGTGGGCGGTAGTTTCATTTCATTGATATTCTGTGTTTAACTCCTAGCTTACGGGGTTTGTCTTGCCATATAAGTGTTACATATTGTGTTTTTTTCTGCTAAAATATCTGAGCTTTGGCTGACTAAGATCTACCTGCAATCAACTGGACATATAAGTGAATTTAAGTGCACTTTTATCTGCACTTTTTCATATAGTGCTGCATTTTATTATTTTTTTTTACTGAATATTAATTGAGGTTCTCTGGTTTGATCCTTGGCTGGGTTGCCTTCTGTGCGAAGTCTGCATGTCCTCCCTGTGGTTATGTGGGTGTCCTCTGGGTGCTCTGGTTTCCTCCCACATCCTAAAGACATGCTGTAGGTAGATTGGACACCTATATTGGCCCTATGCGTGAGTGCAAGCGTGCTTGTGTGTGCCTTCTGCGGAAGGTTGGGTGCTGGGCTGGCAACTCAACACCTTAAAACTCCACTGCCAATCATGAGCAGACAGGTGATCTGCTGTGGCAACCCCTAAACGGGAAAAGGTGAAAGAAGAAGAAGGTGATTAATTGAATATTGTGGGCTCTGTGTCTCTACAGTTAGTTCCCCACCCTCCTTCCCTGTTCTTGTTTTGGTATTGATCTTGGTGGCTTTGAAATTGCCCATCCCTCTTGTAAATTTGTATTTGGATACTCCTTCTGGATCCATCTGCTCACTCAACTGAGTGCATTGAGATCATATTCTGATTTCAGGCACTCCTACTAGTCCCATCTCTTCAGCTGTATCCAGTGTGTACAAAGAGAGCATTTGGGAAGGACAACCCCTGTAGCCTCTTAATCCTGCTCTCTTCCCTCCCTCAAAAAAAAAAAAAAAAAATATATATATATATATATATATATATATATATATATATTATATACTGTATTCAGCTGTTCTTACTGTAACTGTCTTAGTTTGCTGGTCTGCTTGGCATCTGTTCAGTTGATCTTACTCTGCACTTATTACTGCTTGTTAGTAGCCTTTTAATTTATTGCCTTCTGCGCTTGTTTTTAGTCATTTGATAATTTAATTGCATTTATTTGAACTGTATTTGCCATAGTATTTCTACACACTCAAGTGTGCTAGCCTGCACTGCATTTAAATTGTATTTACTGCTGTTTTAGCTGATTTTCTGTAAAAAAAAAATATGTATTCTAAGCTTGTTTCCTGCATTTGCTTTAACTAGCCTAGTCCAGATACAGACTTGCTGTATTCAGAACTGTTGGTAACCTTCTGAGCCCCCAAGCCTTTCTTTGTTGGAGGGAAGCCTTCTAGCTTATCAGTAGGAGTGGTAAGCACTAGGTAGCCTATCTACCACAAGAGGAGTGGGTTCTGCCCCAGAATTTGTAGTTTCTTGGCCGTTTGGGCAGTTTTTCCATCTCTTTCAACTTTCTGGTTTAAATGCCCGCGTTTGTGTTTGTTCCTCGCCTTTCCTGTAACTAGTCTAGTCCAGGTACAGATTTGCTGTATCCAGGACTCTTTGTAAGCTTCTGAGCCCCCAAAGCCTTTTTGTGCTGAAGGGAAGCTTTCTAACTTATCAGTGGGAGCAGTAAGTACTAGGTAGGCTGTCTACCACAACAGGAATAGTTTTTGGCCCAGAAATTGTAGTTTATTGACCATTTGGGCAGTTTTTCCATCTCTTTCAACTTTCTAGTTTAAAAGCCCGCATTTGCGCTTGTTTCCTGCCTTTTCTGTAACTAGTCTAGTCCAAATACAGATTTGCTGTATCCAGGACTGTTGGTAAACTTCTGAGCTCCCCCCAAGCTTTTTTTGTGTTGGAGGGAAGGATTCTAGCTTATCAGTGGGAGTGGTAAGCACTAGGTAGCCTATCTGCAACAAGAGGAGTGGTTTTGGGCCCAGAAATTGTAGTTTATTAGCCATTTGGGTAGTTTTTCATCTCTTTCAACTTTCTGGTTCAAAAGACTGCATTTGCACTTGTTTCCCACCTTTCCTGTAACTAGTCTAGTCCAGGTACAGATTTGCTGTATCCAGGACTGTGTGTAAGCTTCTGAGCCTCCAAGCCTTTCTGTGTTGGAGGGAAGCCTTCTAGCTTGTCAGTGGGAGTGGTAAGTACTAAGTAGCCTATCTACCTCAAGAGGAGTGGTTCCTGGCCCAGAAATTGGAGCTTATTGGCCGTTTGGGCAGTTCTTTCCATCTCTTTCAACTTTTTGGTTTAAAAGCCCGCATTTGCCCATGTTTCCTGCCTTTCCTGTAACTAGGCTAGTCCAGATACAGAGTTGCTGTATCCAGGACTGTTGGTAAACTTCTGAGCCGCCCCCCCCCCCCCCCCAAGCCTTTCTGTGTTGGAGGGAAGCCTTCTAGCTTATCAATGAGAGTGGTAAGCACTAGGTAGCCTATCTACCACAAGAGGAGTGGTTTCTGGCTCAGAAATTGTAGTTTATTGGTCATTTGGGAAGGTTTTCCATATCTTCAACCTTCTGCTTTAAATCCCAGTGTTTGCGCTTGTGCCCCACCTTTCCTGTAACTAGTCTAGTCCAGATACAAATTTGCTGTATCCAGAACAGTTTGTAAGCTTCTGAGCCCCCCCCCCCCAAACCTTTCTGTGTTGAAAGGAAGCCTTCTAGCTTATCAGTGGGAGTGGTATTTACTAGGTAGCCTATCTACCACAAGAGGAGTGGTTTATGGCCCAGAAATTGTAGTTTATTAACCATTTGGGCAGTTTTTCCATCTCTTTCAACTTTCTGGTTTAAAAGCCCACATCTGCACTTGTTTCCCACCTTTCCTGGAACTAATCTAGTCCAGATACAGATTTGCTGTATCCAGGACTGTTTGTAAGCTTCTCAGCAGTGCAAAAGTCTGATCTTCAATTTTTCCCTTAGATCTGCTAGTTCTCTCCTCTCCTCTCCTCTCCTGCACTTTTACTAGCTTGTTAGTTTAGCACTTTACCAGACTTCTTGTAGCAATTACTGTAGTACACAAAAGTGCTACCAGCACTAAATGTTCTACAAGGAAACAGCTCCAATACTTTTTAATGCCCACCCCTCCAGACATGTCTAAAGGTCAGTTCCCTGTGCTTTCTCCTATTAACCTGGTGAACTTGGGCATCCTGAGGCAATGTAGCAACTGCCTCATGTACACTGACAACCCCCTCCTTTTACCACCCAACATTCAGACTTGTGAGAGATGCACTTATACATCCAAATTGGAAGCCACGCACTCTCCAGCCAAGACCGGAATAGCTGGTCAGAAGGAGAAGGTCAACACTTGCACCACACAACATGGAACACATAGCCCTCCAGAACACACACCAGCATTGCCTTCAAATAAAAACACAAACCACACACCCACCTTTGCAGAGGCTCTCAATAAAAATCTAACCAAACAGAAGAGACCTCCAAGGCAGAAACACACTCGATCACCACAACACAACACATAACTCTCCTAAACAGTGCGCCACTGAACCAAAGCCCCTGAGGCAAACCAGCATGCCCAACACACTATTCATAGGTGACTCGATAGTGAGGCACACTGATGTCCCACTCACTAGGTTGAATAAGGAGAAAGTAACAGTTAGCTGCTGTCACACACCAGGATCCACCACATAACGCACGCACTCAGGTCCCTCAACAACAGGTACAAATATGACTCCATCATTGTACATGTGGGTGTGAATGACCTGTCATGTACCTCCCTGTACTACATGAAAAGAGACATGGAGGAGCTCTCAGATTATGTAGCCCAGGTGGGTATGACCCTAGCCCTGAGCAGTACCCTACTATCACCCAGAATTATACCACAGTACAAGCAGAAAATGATTGATTTCAACAATTAGTTAAGTTTCTGGTGTCATTCTAAGGGGATCCAGTACCTGTCTGCCTGGATGAGATGACTGACAGACCTCGATGCTTTGCCTGAGATGACCTGCATCTGTCAACCCTGGGCTTCTGGATACTGTCCAAGGCTCTTGCCACTCCTGTAGTGCCTTTTTTAGACGGTGTTCCAAAGACCAAATTACCACTGTAACAGTTACAAACAAATGCAATTTGAGGGTCATGTTGCTCAACGCTAGAAGTCTAAATCTCAAAATGCACTCGCTGAAAGTACTCCTTAAAATGGAGCACATCGACATTTGTGCTGTAACAGAGACCTGGTTCAAGGCAGCAGAAAGCATCCCTGCACTACCAGGCTACAACTCATTCCACACCTTTTGGCCCCAGAACTTGGACCAAAGCTCCAAAGGTGGTGGCGCACACCTCCAGACTGCTAGCCCAACATAACGCATCTGAGATATTTCAGGTGCAGCTAACACTGGGTAAGACAGCGATTCAGGTCGTAGCCTGCTATAGGTCCCCAACCATGTCCCAAGATTTACACTCAACATTCCTAAGCACCCTGGAGAATATTAGGATCCAACCTAACACTCTCATACTGGGTGACTTCAACTACCCCTCCATTAACTGGGAAAACTACTCATGTATCAATACACTTGCCCAACGCTTTCTGGAATTCATTAATTCCAGTGCCGTAGACCAGCTTGTTCTTACCCCCACTAGAGGTAGCAACATCCTTGATCTGGTCATTACTAACATGGGCGACCGTTGCTCTACACCAATAATCAACTCCTCCCTGGTTAGATCTGATCACAAGCTAATCACCTTGGAAATCCACATCCCTCCCACCCCCACTTCCAACAAAGGTAACCACCATGAAAAACTTCTCCAAAGCTAACTTTGAGCTCCTAAAAAAACAGAGGTGGCTAACTTCACGGCACCCATGTAACTGGAGAACAGTTGCATGACCGCCAAACCATACACAGTTACACTGTACGAACACATACACAAATGCATGGATCTCTCAATACCTAACAGAACTAAGACGTTCTCCTCAAAAAAAAGGAAGCCAATCTGGTGGACTCCTGCCATAAACAACTCTACAACAGAAGGAGGAAACTGATGCAGGATAAGGTGAAGTCCCAAGAATGGAAAAACTACGTTATCAACCTCAACAAAAGGTTGAGATCCCTCATCAAATCCTCTAAAGCTAGTTATGAAAACAGAATTGTAGCAGACAGTAAAGACAACCACAAGGCCTTCTATAGTTATGCAAAGAATCTCCATGGCAATACCCAGATTTTCTCTGAGCTACTGCACAATGGTACCACCTATATTGAGCAAACAGATATTGCAATTACACTGGCGGACAGATTCAGTGCTGACTTTACCCCTCCCCCCCAAAGGACCAGTCACAATAACAGTAGATTGCCAGACACCCAGTATTACTTCTGCACAGGTTAAAACAATCCTGTCCAAGGCCAAGAATACAGCTTCTATGGGACCTGACAGTATCCCTGGCTGTGTTCTACATAAACTACAGAGTGAACTGGCACCTCACCTGTGTGCTCTGTTCAATCACAGCCTCACCTCAGGCTTTGTCCCTACCGAATGGTGCACTGCTACAGTCACCCTCTCCACAAAGGAGGAGCGACTAAAGACCCCGGGAACTATTGCCCCATTAGCCTGATGAGTCAGATGTGCAAAGCTATGAATGCATCATCATGGACCTAATAAACAAGGATATAGGGAATCTCCAAACTCTGGATCCTACACAGTTTGGTTTTGTAAAGGGTAGATCATGCCTGCTCAACTTGGTCGACTTTTTTGAGTCAGTCACCAGAGCTGGGGATGAGGGTAAGGTGGTTCATACAGCCTACCCTGATCTGGCCAATGCCGTTGATCCCATTCCCCAGTAAGGAATCATAGAAAAACTTACTAAGCTAGGCATCAACCCCTATATCACTAGGTGGGTTGCAAACTGGCTCACAGATAGAACCCACAGTGTGAAAGTAGCTGACTCCAAGTCAGACTGCCAACCAGTCACTAGTGGAGTCACACAGGGTTCGGTCCTGGGTCCTGTCATGTTTGGTATCTACTTCTCTGAAGTCCAGGCCAACATGAAGGGACTCTGGCTGACAAAGTCTGCAGATGATTGCAAGTTGGGAGCTATTACTAATACCCCAAGTGATGTTGACATCCTAGAGAAAGGCCTCAATGAGACCAACGACTGGTGTCAGAACTATGGCCTTAAGCTCAGTGCCAGAAAATGTGCCTTCATCCCCTTTGGGAAAACCCAGGTTCCCTTGAATTACCACATCAATGCTAGTCCACTGAACACAGAAGGCATTATAAATGTTCTGGAAACACAAGTTGACAGCAACCTCTCTTTTGACCACCAAGTTGCCACTGTGGTCAGAATGTCCTTCTGTGTGGCACATCTCATTACTAAGGGTTTTGCATCCAAGAATAAAGAGGTCATTGTCTCCCTCTACTCTTCCCTCATTAGACCAGTCATTGAGTACAATGCCCCATTTGTCATGTACCTCACTAGACACCTGCAACATCTGTAGAGGCCACAGAAGTACCTCACAAAGAGGATCCTAGGCCTTAAACACTTGTCCTATATGGACAGTATCAAAAAACTCCAACTATTCTCTGTTCATATCGCCTACTTAGAGGTGGTCTCTGCTTGATTTACAAAGCCATGTCTGACCCGGCTCTGTTAGAAATGCTACATCTACAGAAATCCCAATCCATCCGCACTACATGCTCAAGACACCTCAACCTCATTACGACAAACAACAGAACAAGCTGGAGGGACAGGTTCATAACCCACAGACTGCCCATACTATGGAATAGACTTCTTATACATATCAAGTGGAGTGCCTCACTAGCCCTCTTTAAGAGAAATCTTGATGAGTGGATGGGAAATAGAAAATTCATCCCGGGGATCACTCCAGTGGCTCTATTTGACACAGGCACTGGGAACTATGGTCGGGTGGCATGATGCCAGGGTAATCCTATGGGCTAGGCTTGTAAAGGTTCCAGGACCATTAGCCTAGTACACACCTATGAACCTATGGAAAAGCTCACCTTCTGCATGGTTTCTAGTGGCAGGCCACATTTCTGTGATGATCATCAAATTTCTGAAAATGAAAGAGACAAAGAATAGTCTGAGAACATTTGAGAACATCTTCCTGCTGAAGGTTGGGACTGCAGGAAACAAGCAGTGAGAGAAGTATACTCAACAGGGACAGCAGTGACAGAATTCTACATAATTAACAATGAAGCTGAACAATAAACCACAATATCTGGTAGGAGAGCCATGGCTAGAATGAGGCAAGCAGTAATGAAAGGTGCCACAAAGGTTTGGAAGGAATTTGATTTAGGTAAGTGGCTTATTGATGGCAAGGTGTCTTTGGAAATTTGAGCATAGAAGACAGGGCAGCCAAGAAAGAAGGAGGGTATAGAAGTGAAGAGCATGAAAGACAAAATGTCATGGGAAGCCCATGAGGTATGAATTGGTAAGGACATGCATGCATTGTGAGGGTTCTGGAGAGCAGGAGAAGACGTGGAATGCCGGTACTTGTTTCCAACACAGGAGTAGATGATGACATAGACAATAACAAGCTCAATTAAGCATAAAAAATAGGGAAGGCAGGGACATCATGAGTGGATCTCAAAGTCCAAAGTTCAAAAATGCATCATAATGCAAAACCTGTTGCTCTGTTAACTTTTTAAGTGATTTAGAGTTGTTGTGTCTTTCGACTTTTCCCAGTTAGGGGTCGCCACAGCGGAACTCCGGTCTGCTAATGATTGGCAGTAGATTTTTACATACCAAGTTGCCGGCCCTGACACACAACCTTCAACGAAGGTACACCCATTCACGCATGTCTCCACACAGAAGATGCTCTAGCTGAGAATCGAACAGGACGTCTTACTGTGAGGCGACAACACTACCGCAGCACCACCACCGCAGTTTTAAGTGATTTAGAGTAATATTTAAAAATTGCCCCTGATTTTGAACTTGAATTCTGTTTTTTTTTTTTTTTTTGTTAAGCACCTTTATTAAATTATCACTCAAGGCATAGGTAAACACACATTAACAGAAAACAAAACAAGCTATATTAACATATTTCCATTTACATGCATTATACATCACATATATTTTCTTTGTAATTAACATCAGTCCATCATTACGTAATTTGGTGAATTTTTGCCTTCCCTTAAACCTCACTCCTCCCCCTCCTAAATATTATTCTGTATGCATTGTTCACATCATTTCCATTTATTTCTATGTAATTTGTACCTTCCTTTATTCTAAGGATCCCTCTTCCAGTTATTTTATCTCTTTTATAATATTCAATACTTTAAATACAGTTGGGTTAGTCTTTGATTTCTATTTCCTAGTAATTGTGTTTTTGGCAGCCAAAAAAATCAAACTTAACAAGGCCTTACTGTGTCTAGGAATTTCAGAACATATGCCCCAGTTCAAAAGAATCAATTCCCTAGAATCATTCCCTAGTTACAGCCATTTGTGGCATTGTCCACAATTCTTGAGCAAATCAGGTGACAGGCATGCTGTCATGATCACGGTAAACAATGATTAATGTATATTTGCCAGACTAGTCAGCTCTTTGTACATCAAAGAGGGGTAATTTAATGTTCAGCAATTTCTTTTAAATCAGAGACAGACATCTAATACATGTAGCTATAATGGATGAATATGGAGGCAGTCTCTGTGTGAAAGTGACTTGCCACTACTGTTGTTTGGTCTTTGTTAAACAGTCACTGATTTGACCTGCACCACACAGTTGTTTTTGCTGAAATATAGTGTAAAATGATAATTGTTATACATTATGTGTGTATGTATATATTGGGTGGAGGGTAGTTAAGGGTATTTAAAAGTAACAAGGTGGCCATAATTCCTTTCACTTTTTATCATAGTAAGTGACTATATTTGATGATCTGGGCAGAATGTGTGGAAAAGCATCTGATCCTTAGCACAATGCCACAGCAAGTAGATTTGCTGTCTCACAGTACTTGGTTCTATGGCTGAGGTCTTGGCTGGGGCTTCTTCTGTGTGGGGTATGCATGGTCCCCCTGTGTCTGTTTGCGTATTATCCAGGTGCTCTGTTTTCCCCCAGTACTCCAAAATGTGCTGTAGATGAACTAGAATTTCTCCAAGCTGCCTGCCAGTAATAGTGTAGTGAGGCTGTGTGAAAGTGTGTGAGAGTGACATTGTGTGTGTGTGTGTGTGTGTGTGTGTGTGTGTGTGTGTGTGTGTGTGTGTGTGTGTGTGTGTGTGTGTGTGTGTGTGTGTGTGTGTGTGTGTAAAATATATCACTGATTTTTTTATTTGTGTACAAACAATATTAACAGGAACCTACATAATTCTTCCGAGTAGAAAGAAAAAAAACAGTTAATAAGTTGCTCTCACAAAAATAAGGAATGAAACGCAGTCGCAGAACATGTAGACACAGAACTTCCAGAAGCATGGCTGAATAAGTTGGATTTTGACACAGGCTTATGTGGGTAGACTCTACTCCACCCTCAACCACTGCCACGGTTTCAAAATCTAAAACTGGCCTTTCTCAGAGGTGAACAATCAAACATCAGAGGTTTGCAAATAAGGTCACACTAGGAACAAGCTGGAGTATCTTATAGTGATCATTATTTTTTCACATTCCTCACAGTCAAAGATCAGAAGTGTATGCAAGTGGCGATCTTTTGGAGATAGAGGTAATGAGACATACTGTAGATATACATTTGGCAGCAGCAAGTTGAAGTGCATTACTGTGGCCATTTGTTCTGTCACTTTCATCCTAGTCTGATAAATAAATATTTAAAAAGAAATTGAGATGGGGGCACAGAAGGTTCTGTCCTTTTTTGGTAGGGAAGAGGAGGCATGCTATGTATGTATATGACAACAACAGCTTGAAATAGGACTGTTACTGTTTATTCTTTAACTTTAAGCCCACTCTAACACAAGAGCAGTACATCAAAGGTGAGGGAAGCAGGCACTGTTTGCCAGATATGATTCATGCATCCTCCCAAGCAATTGCCTTTGCAGATTATTGGGCATTACTATTGTGTCAGCTTTGAACATTATGTCATGGGCTCAACAAAATGAACACAGGTGGACAGACCACACATGGCAGGTTGTGGGAAGTAGAGTAAGAAAAGGTGTGGGGTGCTGGGAGGTACAGTAAGGAAAGGTATGACGATGTTTTATTTCACAGAGATGGTGCTGGTGAACTAGGTGGAATTATTGGCTCGAGTAGCAAGACACCAATATTCAGAAGCAGTCAAACTAGCAAGAGGAATATATATATATGGAAAAATATCTCTAGCTGTTTTATTCTGAATTGTATTACTTTAATGATCAAGAAACCAAGAATAATTGGATTATTTTGAATTGTTATATATTATTTGTCTTGATTATTACCACTCTCAACAATATTTGCAGATAACCGTATGTTCTCAGTAGCATTTATGGTTCACTAGTTATTTATATTCTTTTACAATGTGATTTTACAAAAATACTTGGTAATCTAAGGATGTATGTAAATTGCTAGAGGAGTCACATCTCAGGTACTAGGTGCGAATGAGATTTCACAGGAGATACCATTGTTATGTATCAAAATAACCAATCCTGCATGCCATTTGTGCTGTGTCAATAATAATGTCAATTGAAGTTGTTTGCAATCCTCAATACAAAAATGTTATTTTGTGTTGTATATAGGACTGCCTTGAGTGGCAAACAGGGTATCATTTGTATGCAGCATTGCTTTGAGTGGCAGACAGTGTATCATTTGTATATAGCACTGCCTTAAGTGGCAGACAGTGTATCATTTGTATATAGCACTGCCTTAAGTGGCAGACAGTGTATCATTTGTGTATAGCACTGCCTTGAGTGGTAGACAGTATACCATTTGTGTATAGCACTTCCTTGACTGGCAGACAGTGTATCATTTGTGTATAGCACTGCCTTAAGTGGTGGACAGTGTATCATTTGTATGTAGCATTGCCTTGAGTGGCAGACAGTGTATCATTTGTGTATAGCACTATCTTGAGTGGCAGCCAGTGTATCATTTGTGTATGGCACTGTCTTGAGTGGCAGACAGTATATCATTTGTATGTAACACTGCCTTGAGTGGAAGACAGTGTATCATTTTTATGTAGCACTGCCATGAGTGGAAGACAGTATATAGGTACCACTTAAGAGTTCAGTAAATTTTTTAACTTACAAATATTAGAGCTGTACAACCCATTTTGAATTAAAATAGTTTTGTACCTTGAACTGTTAGGGGGTTGCACTTCAGTCCATAGATCAGATTAGGCAAAATGTACTTTAGCAGAGATCTGTAATCATAGCTTCTTATACCTATTTCACACATGTTCACATTTAGTGGTTATATTGGTTGTTATAATGATGGTGGTTCAAGTGGACTTTTGTGATTGAAATGTTCTGAAGTGGCAATTTTACTACTAGTGGTTAATACATTTTGTTCAAATTTTGCCTGGAAAATAACATTTTTAAGTGATCTCTCGAATGTTGCTTTATCAGATAATAAGTATAATTTAAAACAATTAGGTACGCAAATACAATCAGGAAGTAGAATTCAAAAGAACATGTTATTTATGCATACATGGTCCTAAAGTAAGTGTGGTGGTAGGGCAGGGATTGAAAACAGGCCAGGGCCCAAGGTGTGCTTAATCTAACAGTGTGTGTGTGTGTGTGTGTGTGTGTGTGTGTGTGTGTGTGTGTGTGTGTGTGTGTGTGTGTGTGCATGCACACACACACACACACACACACACACACACACACACACACACACACACACACACACACACACACACACATTAATCAGTGTATCATGAAGGAGGAAATGATTTAAAAATTCTAAGGTCTTAAAAAATCCAGTTATAAAGCAGTTGTTTTAAGTCCTTTGCTGTACGTTCTTGATGAGTAACAGACTTTGGTCAGTGCAGTTGGAGTATCCTTTGACCTGAATCTGTGCCAGTTGTTGAATGGTAGATATTACTGATTAGAGAGTTAATGAATTATACGTAGTTTATTTGTTCCATAACCTTAGCTAATGGGTTCATGATGTATATAGCTTTGTCATTTTCAGCTTGGTTTTGCTGTCCAGTTGAGTAAGATAATCTTGGTATGTTTCCTGATGTCAGAAACACAGCATTTCTGTAAGTTTCTGTTAATGAACATTGCAACTGGTTTAGCAGTAAATGGCACAAGCTTTCTTAGAAAGGCTGATGGGAGATAATCACATGAGACCATGTTGTGCTGTTTCATTTTTAACATTAGTTTTCTAAGTGCTGAGACTGCAGTACACAGGGTGAAAAGTAGAAATGAGTAGTATGGGTATGAATGCTGTTCATAGGTTCATAGGTGTGCACTAGGCTAATGGCCCTAGAGCCTATATAAGCCTAGTCCAAGAAGATTCCGTGGCATCAGTTAGTTCCCAGTGCCATTGTCAAGCAAGGCCACTGAAGTGATCCCCGGGGTGAACTTCCTGTTGCCCATCCACTCGTCAAGATTTCTCTTAAAGATGGCCAGTGAGATGCTCTGCTTGACGTGAATGGGAAGTTTGTTCCAGAGTATGGGAAGTCTCTGGGTTAGGAACCTGTCCCTCCAACATGTTCTGTTTATTGTGGTAATGAGGTTTAGGTCCCTGGAGCATGTGGCATGGAGGGATTGGAATTTCTTTAGGTGTAGCATATCTAGCAGCTCTGGGTCAGACATGGCTTTGTAGGTCAAGCAGAGATCGCCTCTAAGTAGGCGATAAGCGACAGAGTATAACTGGAGGTTTTTGAGTCTGTCCATATAGGGCATGTGTCTAAGGCCTAAGATCCTCTTAGTGAGGTATTTTTGTGTCCTTTCCAGTTGTTGTAGGTGTCTAGTGAGGTACATACCAAATGGGGCGTCGTATTCTTTAATAGGTCTAATGAGGGGCGAGTAGAGAGGGATTATGACTTCTTTCTTCCTGGATGAGAAACCTTTTGTAATGAGATATGTCACATAGAAGGACTTTCTGACTACAGTGGCAATGTGGATATCAAAGGAGAGGTTGCTGTCAACCTGTGTCCCCTGGTCTCTTTATCACACCTTCAGTGTTTAGTGGACTACTGCCTATCTGGTAGTTCATGGTCACCAAATGTTTCCCAAAGGGAATTACAATGCACTTTTTGGCATTGAGCTTAAGGCCATGTTTCTGGCACCAGTCACTGGTGTCAGTGAGGCCTTTTTGTTGAATGTCTATATCAGTTGGAGAATCAATAATGGCTCCCAGTTTGCAATCATCTGCAAACTTGGGTCAGCCAGAGTCCCTTTGTGTTGGCTTGAACTTCAGAGAAGTAGATGCTAAACAGGAGAGGACCTAGGACTGATCCCTGTGGGACACCACTTGTAACTGGTCGGTAGTCAGATTTGGAGTCCGCTACTTTCACAGTGTGGGTTCTATCAGTGAACCAGTTGGTTGCAGTCCTGGTTTATTTTCCTAAAAGATCTCCTTTGAACCCAGGATAAAAGGGCAATCTAGGGTGATATTTCTTTTTCCAAGAAGTTTATTAATAATCCTTCTAAGTTTCTGATCTTTTTTCCCCAGCTAGACAGAGTAATAATATGTTTTAGTTGGCAAATTAGTCCATGGCATTTGCTACATAATGCTCTGTGTATCTACAGTGTGTTACCATCATCCACCTTTTTGTAGCCTCACCAAAGTGCATCTTTTGAATCCATGCACTTTCTGCATGAGGTGCATATATATGGAATGTTGTTATTTCATATTCTAATTTTTTTGGTAGGTACCAATTTGTTACATTTCCCCATTAGATTGCAAGTAAAGTGTTAAGAGCTAGGTCAGCATTGGATGCATAAGTGGCAAATGACCGGTCAATGTTACTTAGTTCTGAGGCAGTAATATTCAGTGGTAGGTGTTTCAGGCTTCTGGCAAAGATTTTCTATGGTGTGGCATGTACAGGGGAAAGTTTCCAGATGGCAGAAGTTGAGTGGTAATCACAGAAGTGGTTAGGAATGTTATTGCTGCCAGGTTTAGGATCAGTATTTGTTGGTTTTATTTATTTATTTATTTATATACATTTGTTGACCAGGAGTATCTGACTGGACGTAGGTCCATTTTCAGCGGAGGCCCGGGGAGAAAAGCTCCACAGTTAAAATAAACAGACAGTAGTTACATTGGATTACATAGCAATTAACAATTTAACATAGCAATTACTTACAACATATTTACAGATGAAGAGCATAGTACATCAGTAGACAACTAGAATCTTTATCTGTGAAGTACATAACAGACATTAACAAATGTTATAATAAGAAGTTCCTGCTGTACAATAAGTACTAGGCTTATGAGCACCTGAGCTTGCTATACTCAAGGTAGTTAGTGAAGTGGAAAGAAAGGTAGTGGTTGGATGGGGTGGGTGATATTAGAGTGGGAGTTGCAAGCGCATAGCCAGCATGTTTTTAGGTGCGCTTTTAGTAAAGTTTTGAAGTGGGTGCATGATGGTACGGAGGTAATTGTGGGGGAAATTGTTTTGTTTTGAGTTAAGAGTATCCCATTGTTGCACATTCCATGAAGGCATCACTGGAGGTTTCCCCTTGTCAGGGAATGCTAAATTTTGGTTAGATATTGGCACATTCAGTGTATAGGAATTTATTTACACTGTTCATGTTGCCATACTTTCTTTTTTTTCAGTATTAGCACCAAACGAACAGTCATACATAAGTGACACTTTTTTGGACTTTAAGGAATACAGAATATCAAAGATGTTGAATTCATTATCTTGGTTGGATGACTTAAACCTTGATTTTGAAGTTGCTAATGTGTGAGGTCTGACTGAGACAGAATCTAAGGCTGAAATTCTGCCATTTTATTACAAATCCTTGTCATACTCCAGTGTACAGTTTTTAGGCCTTTGGAATGTTGAAGTACTGACAGTAGGTCAGGCATCTGAGGAAGTGAGTAGCACACTGGTCCAGGGTTTCTATCTAACCCACTGGCTAGCACTCTCAGTAGCTCAATGGGTAGTGCACTTACTTTTGGTGCTGGAAGATGAGAAGGCTATGGGTTCTTTTCCCACACTAGGTAGTTATTTTTTTTTTCTTCAGTACTGACACTGCAGTGCAGTTTAGAGGGCACTGCAGTTATGTTTGCCATCCTTCAGAGGAGATGTTGAACTGAGACCCCATCTGCCTGAGCTGATAGGAGCTCAGGTAGATGTAAAAGATCCCACGGCATTGATTGAAAAGAGCAGGAGAATTCCCTGTTGCCCTGGCCAGATCTCCCCTAGCCAGTATGAATTCCACTTTAAGTCTCCTCTGATAATGAATATATGTATTAACTTCACATAGCAGAAGAACAAGAAGTCTGTCAGTTACCCAGATATTAAGGATATGAGCTGTTAACGAGCAGTTTTCTACAGTCAGAGTTTGATTCGATTTGCTTGCTGTACGACCTAGAGCAAATCACTTAACCAAACAGTGGTTTGGAAAAATTAGGCTTGGTCTTCAATGGTCTACTTGACTACAAGAGTTTGTAATGAAAACAGTAGGAAAGAGTAAATGGAAATCATAGATCTACTGTGATTTAGTAGTGCAGAAGTAACTAAATTTTGGTGTACCAAAAACGAGATTTCAACAGCCTAAGTAAAATATGTGAACTCTGAGCTTATATACCTTGTAAAAGCTTATATGCATTGAAGAGGAACCTTTGATCAATGCATATTTTGATTTCTGTTCTGGAAAACCGTATTTTGATCAGTTCTGTAGTGCACTAATTAACTTGTTCCTGTGTGTGCATTTCTATGTTTCTTTCATAAGAAAGCCAGAATGATTTTAGCTGTGTACTTAAAAATAAGATCCTTACAACTGCTGCTGCTGTACAGAGGATAAATGAATTGCCTTTTCTGTTCAGTGAAGATCTTAACAAAAAGCTTGCTGGAGAATTGGGGCTGAGTGCGTTTTCTTACCCAGATGGAGAACACCTAGCAGTCTCTGGTCACAGGACTGTAGACATGGACACTTCGACCCCTGCTGTCCATGCACAGGCTGTTACTGCTGGATTAAACTACAGTTGCTATGGAAATGTTTAAAAATATCTTCCATTCCTGCTGTTCCTTCAGAAAGGACTGTAACCTAGCACATAAAGTACTAACTTACAAATTATGATGTATTTCATAATCAGTTCAGTTCCCATAAGGGATACACAAAAGTTAAATAAATCATCTAATCAGTCTGAGGTTTATTTCACCCTCCTATAAAAATGGCTTATAGGGAATTCTGGACTGAAAATGAGGTCCTAGAGTTTTGTGTGAGAAATCCTATGAAAACTGATAAAAAGGATCATGAACTCATGGTCCCCAAATATAATACCAGAATTCTTCCAGAATTACTTAGCAGTGCTTGAAATTAGTGCCGTTCTGAACAGAGAGAGACTACTTCCTTGTTTAGTAACCCTGATAGTTGCTGTGAATAGATATAAAAAGTACAGTTGTGTACACTTACCATAAATGTAGATGTTTGAGTGTATTCATTGTTGCAGTCATTACATTTGGGTAATCCTG
The DNA here is from genome assembly GCF_019279795.1 of Protopterus annectens. Taxonomy (NCBI): domain Eukaryota; kingdom Metazoa; phylum Chordata; order Ceratodontiformes; family Protopteridae; genus Protopterus; species Protopterus annectens. Next base: position 1,217,166,863 of record NC_056747.1, on the reverse strand, counting down.
CTGGCAGGTTGCCCGCAGCCGGCCTGAATTCCAAAGTCTTGGGTCCTGCGTCGGCTGCTGTCGCCCCTTCCCTGACGTCAAGTCGTCAGGGGGTATAAAAGAAGCAGCTGACGCCATTTTCTTCAGTTTTTCTTGCCCCAGATGTCAGATGCCCCCTAAAAGGGTAGCCAAACTTTATATATATATATATATATATATATATATATATATATATATATATATATATATATCAATGCACCAATATAAATTTTACCTTCATCTATAAGCAAATACACCACATAGGTTGTATAAATCAGAGAAGGAAAGATAAGATTCATAGAAAAAAGGGGGATGGCGGGTGGGTAACCTGGACTGCAACAGTGAATACACTCAAACATCTACATTTATGGGAAGTGTACACGACTGTACTATGTTCTTCGAGTTTCACTGTTGCAGTCATTACATTTGGGTAGAGTCCCAAAGCTATGCTTGGGAGGCTGGAGCTGAACAGCATTAGGAGTGGCTATGAGGCCTTCCAGAACTGCAGTGGCAAAGCCTGCCCTGGATTTAGAGTAGAGTGGCAGATGATAATGCTTTGTAAAGGTGTGCACTGAACTTCAAGTAGCCGCCTCTAAAATGTCTCTGGTTGGTACTCCCCTGAGAAAAGCTGCTGAGGTGGCTGCAGCTCTGGTGGAATGTGGCCTAATGCCCTTGGGCACTGGCTTGCCATGATGAAAATAGCAGAAACGAATGCAGTGGCCTATCCACTTAGAAATAGTCTGCTTTGAGATAGCCTTTCCTTGTGATACTGCAGCATATGCCACCAGTAATTGCTCTGTCTTCCTGAAAGCTTTGGTTCTGTCTAAGTAGAATCTAAGTTGTCTGTGTACGTCCAAAGAATGCAGAATTCTCTCCCTCTTGTTCTGTGGATTTGGATAAAAAGTTGGCAGATGAATAGTTTGGTTAAGAGCCACACTGGGCACCACTTTAGGCATAAATGTTGGGTTTGTTCTCAGAGAGACCCTGTCTGGATAAAAAATGATAAAAGGTTCCACAGCTATGAGCGCCTGTAGCTCTGAAACTCATCTTGCAGAAGTAATTGCTAGGAGCAGAGCTGTTTTCCAAGATAAAAACTTTATATCAGCAGTAGCAGCTGGCTCAGAAGGAGGTAGGGTGAGCTTTTCCAAGACATAGTTGAGGTCCCATGCAGGTATTGGTGATCTCCTTGGAGACCTTAGATTTTTGGCTCCTCTGAGGTACTGCTTTAATAAAGGATGAGAAAAAATTGGTGGCTCTGTGTTGTAATGAGCCAAAATGGCAGAGGCATGAATTTTAATTGATGAAAAAGATAGGCCTTTGTCCAGCATCTCAGTTAAGTATTGCAAAATCTGAGGAATATTTGGTACAGCTGTATCCATTCCTTGTGCCTGGTTCCAAACACATAATCTCTTTCATTTTCCAGCATAAGACTTTCTAGTACTAGGCCTTCTGGCTTCCAGAATGACATCCATCACAGCTTTACTGAGAGGTGTTTTTTGTATGACTACATTATCCGCCATGTTGCCAGGTTTAATGTCCTGAGTTGGCTGTGCAGGATCTTATTGTTTTGCTGGGACAGTAGACGAGGTATTAGAGGTAAGGTCCATGCTGGGCATAGAGACAAGTTCCTTAGAATTGGATACCAGTACTGACGTGGCCAGTCTGGGGCAATCAGTATCATCTTTGGCTTCTCCTGTCTGACCTTTAGGAGTACCTTGGGGAGGAGAGGCAGTGGAGGAAAGGCATATACTGATAGGTTTTTCTAGCTGAAAGATAGGGTGTCCACTTTCCATGCTTGTCTGTGATAAGTCCTTGTGCAGAATCTTTTTAGTTGGTAGTTGTGAGGAGAGGCAAATAGATCTATGTCCGGGCATCCCCATTTCCTTGTTATCATGCTGAAGACTTGTGGATCCAGCTTCCACTCATGTGGATCCATGAGGTTTCTGCTTAGTTCGTCTGCCAGAGTATTTTCCTTTCCTGGCAGGAAATGTGCCTGCAGATGTACTTGGTAAGTCAAAGCTGTGTCCCACAAGGTCATGGCTAGTCTGCAAAGGGGGTAAGAATGTGTGCTCCCCTGCTTGTTTATATACCACATGACCGTGGTGTTGTCTGTCTTTATCAGTAGTTGTCCCGAATGAAGTAGGTCCTTGAAGGCTGTCAGGGCATTTTGAACAGCTAGCATCTCTTTTTGATTGATATGTAGATGCATTTGGTTTGAGGACCATGTGCCCTGAATGCGTCTTCCTGCCATGTGAGCCCCCAAGGCATAATCTGAGTCATCCGTTGTTAGTGTCTGCCTGGCGGGGGGTATTGTGAATGGCTGTCCCTTGTTCTGGTGACAAGCCTTTGCCCACCATCGAAACTCCTGTTGCAGGCAGGAAATGAAAGTAATCATTGTTTCCAGGCTGTGGCAATATTGAGTCCAAACACTTTTTAGGTACTATTGAAGTTTCTTCATATGCAGTCTTGCATGTGGAATTAGTAGGATGCAGGATGCCATGAAGCCCAAAACCTGCAGAATTTTACTTGCAGATATCTGGGCCTTTTTTGCCAAGATTTTGAAATAGGTAGTCAATTGCCTTTGTTTGTCTGGCGTGAGATAAGCCATATGGGCAGTTGTATTCAAGCTTGCACCCAGGAATGTTATCTCTTGAGAGGGTACTAGTTTTGATTTCTTTTTGTTGACTGTGTACCCTAGGTATGTTAGAAGTCTTTTCACAAATGCCAGATGTTGAAGAAGAATGTCCTTGTTCTCTGCTTGAATTAGACAGTCGTCCAAGTAAGGATATATTTGTATTCCTCTTTGTCTGCAAAATGCAATTAGTGGTGCCAGACACTTTGTAAAGACCCTGGGCGCAGTAGATAAGCCAAAGGGCAGTGCAGAGAATTGGTAATGCATTGAGCCAGCCTTGAATCTGAGGTATCTTCTGCACGATTGTCTGATTGGAACATGCCGGTATGCCTCTTTTAGGTCTAAAGTCACAAGCCAAGCATTCTTGCCCAGCATGGGCAGAAGCTGCTGCAAAGTCAACATTTTGAATTTTTGAATATCCAGGAATGTGTTCAGAATAGATAGGTCCAGTATCGGCCTCCAGTCCTTGTCCTTTCTGGGTACCAAGAACAGTCGAGTAAAATCCTTGTCCCTGCTCTTGCTTTGGTACTTGCTGAATGGCCCCCATGTCCATGAGGGATGAAAATTTATTTTTGTGCCTCTGCCCATTGATTTTTTGGCAGATCTGGCCAGCCGATCGTCCTTGGCAGAGTATGGAAATGGAATTTGTAGCCTTGAGACACTATATTTAGAACCCACTTGTCCTGGGTTATAATGTGCCAATTTTGAGCAAAAAGTGCTAATCTTCCCCCTAAGGGTGCTGCCAGAAGATAAGTGCTTGGTGTGGGCAGGGGAAAGTCATTGGGACTGTTTTCTGTATGTTTCTGCTTTATCTTCTCCAGCTTTGGAGGTAGAAGCACCCCATTGTTTTGACCTATAAGAACCTTGTGCCTGGGATCCGCCCCTAGGGCTTCTGGATCTACCCCTTTGAGGTCTGTCTGACACAGGAAAAGAACAATTTTTGGTAGGCCAGTGTCTACTAAACCTAGGTGGCTGCACTTGTAAAAAATCTGTAACAGTTTGCATAGATTTAGCTTTGTCTTCCATTTTCTTTAACACCTCTTCTGCTTTAACACCAAACAAAGTATCATGCTGTAAAGGTGCATCTAGTAATTTAACTTTAAAATGATCAGGTAGATTTTGTTCCTTTAACCAAGCATGCCTCCTAATTACAGAACCTGTAACTGCGGTCCTGCAGGAGGCCTCCAAAGAATCAAAACCAAATTGCAAATTATGCTTTCCAACTTGTTCAACTGCATGCAATAAATCCTGCATTTCCTTGTTTTCAGCACATTCATAATTTAACATTTTCTGTTTAAACAATCCCATGACATGTTGCTGATACTTGAGCATATGAAACTGACAGTTTAAGGCCCTAATAGCCAAGGTTGCAGATGTGTAAACCTTTTTTCCCCATCTATCCAGAGTCCTTGAATCTCTGTCAGAGGGGGTTGGGATTTTGGCTGTCGATGCCTTAACACCCTTTGGACCCTGTGAAGTAGTTTCTGGGTCAGCAGCAGGGTTCTTAAAAAGAAATTTGTGTGAGTCAGGAACACTGTAATATCTGTCTGGTTTAACAGGTAAGGAGTCAGGGGTCAAATTGGATTCGGAAAACACATAATCTACAATGTTTAACACAGGAGGAATGGCTAGAGGCCTGTGCTGAGGTAGTAAAAGGAACTCCCTAAGCCTCTTTTTAGATTCTGAAAAATCTTGGCTTTCCCAGTGAAAATGCTCCCTCATGGTATGTAAGGTTTCTCCAAAGGAATAATCCTCAGGAGGGGATGCTGAAGGTATAGACATAGGGGGGGCAAAGAATATCCCTGATCAGAAGAGGAATCAGAAGAAATGGAAACCTGATCTGAAGAGTCATAGTCAGTGTCTTGCCTAGGCCTCTTATCAGGAGGGGGATGGGAACCCCTGATCAAGGTAATCAGGTCTTCGGCCATTTTGATCATCTGCTTTTTGGGCATAGAGGCCTGTACACGTGGCTCATGAGTTTGTTTCTTTGCTTTAGAAGATGCTTTAGTCTTTGTCTTTGAAGCTGAGGTTGTTTTAATGTAAAGATGTTGAGGTCTGAATTCACCCTCAGAAGCAGTACCTGCTCAGCGGCTCCGGACCCATCTGTGGGATTAGTGTCTGAGGCTCCAATACCATGAGTATCTGGCGGCCTGGAAAACTCCATGTGGGAGTCGGTAGCAGCCTGTGACTCTAAAGTAGCGGGTGTCACGGGCTGCGAAAGCACCTCACTGAGAACCGGCGAACCGGCAACTGGCTTAGGAGAAGCTTTGTCATCGGTTTTGGGCCTCGGTTGTTTTTCTCTATCCCTTTCCTTGTGTTTTTTGTAAACTCCATTAGTCGGATGGTTTCTCTGACGACATTTCAGGATAATTAAACTGGCTACCAAAATACTTTGAAGCAAAACTATACTGACGCTTAATAGTGCGTTGGTTAAATCTAGCACAAAACCGACAACCAGAAACGTTGTGATCAGGGCCTAGGCAAGGAATACAGTAAGAATGAAAATCCTTATGCGGTATTTGCTTTCCACAAGTAATGCAATTATTAACTTTTTCTGACATCGGTCTGGAGCAAGAAAAAAGTTTCCCCAACGGGGTACTTAGCTTTATTGAAGACTTTGGTTCTGAACTCAAACACGAAAATTTCAGGTGTCGGCCGACCGGCACTTGCGAACTGCTTCTGCTTCGGGCACCGCGTGGCAAAAAAGACAGAAGAAAATGGCATCAGCTGCTTCTTTTATACCCCTGATGACCTGACGTCAGGGAAGGGGTGACAGCAGCCGACGCAGGACCCAAGACTTTGGAATTCAGGCAGGCTGAGGGCAACCTGCCAGCAGGATTACCCAAATGTAATGACTGCAACAGGGAAACACGAAGAACATCTGCTTGTCATTAGTAAACTAACAAAAAGTGTTTCATGAGCAGCATTCACACATACTTGACTTATGTGCCTGCTCTCTGCCTGGCTGTAATGCTTACTAATAGTGACAAAAATGCAGACAGAAAAACTGGTCATTGTAAACTAAGTTTCTGATGCCTCAAGGAGGCTGTCAGGAGTGGGGTGTGGTGTTTCGCATGTGCATGACAAAATTTATGGTTTGCTGGAAGTAGTTTTCATGGATTTCTGAGCATGGTTGTCAGACCCTTTTAAAGTCTCCAAACCAAGATCATTTTCTTCATCTGTTTTTGATTGAGGGTATGCATTTATTTGTTTATTTTTTCCTGAAAGCCTGGGGTTCCCATTAGGTAGCAGGAAGAGAAACACAACTAACAGTCCTTTCCTCTACTCTCTTTCTTAGAATAGCAATAATGTTCCACTGGGTAAATTAGGGTATATTTAGAAATTATAATTTTTTTTTAGTTTTTTCAGTATGTTACCTCAGTGTGGTCCTTTTCCAAAATCCATAATAAATTTAAAATTTAGAAGTACTATATCATAGCACCCTCTTTTGTATGTATCTGTGTTTATCCACACATTTACAAAAAACTTAACCTATTTTACAACAACATATCCACTTCAACAACACTGCTGAAAGCTAAGTGGTGCACATAGTGTTTTATTTTTAATGCATTTCCACTAGTAAATTTGTTTTGTAGATTGTTCTGGTCTTACTTAAAGCTGCTGTTATCCCCTTCCTTCTGTTCATGTTGATGCAGGACAGTCCCTATTTGGACAGCTGTGTCATGTGAAAAACATGAAAAAAATTTCAAATGTCCTGAGATTTTAGGACAAGAAAATATTTTTTAAGTTTCCGTAAATCGTTGCTTAAAACAATTATAATGATAAACGTTACTGCTCATAGCCTAATAGAAACAGTGTATAAGGTAGCATCATTTCACATTTTAATAGACCTTGCCATAGATCTATCAACTCTACATTAAAGTCCTGTAACATAGGACCTGACTAAAAATGTGTTCTCAGATGCAAATTTTGACATCTCCAACATCTAAAACTAACATATTGTGTTATTCAGGGAAAGTGAAAAAATATTTATATTTTAAAATATTTCTATACAACATTGCAGTTTCCTGTCAGGCCTTCAGCCTCCTCCTTTAATTTTTTTTTTTTTGTATTCTTAGCTTAGCCTATTTGTCCAGTTCAGATGCTTAATTCTGTAGATCTTTTGTCTGCTTTTACTTCAGAGCTACTTCTGTCCCCTTCTGCTGTAGCCATCTGTACAGATTCTCATTGCAAGCTGCAGATACTTTTAAATCTATTCCATATAGTAATGTCATGAGGAGATCTCAGCAATTCTGTGTTCCCTTCTACCACCCCCTGAATCAATTAACAAATGCTGGGTACCTTTAGTATAAAGGAAAAAAAATGCCAAAGTTTCATAGATTGTTAATAAGTAACGATTTTAACACTTGGAGAGGTGTTTGTCGGGTCTATATCATTTGAGTGAAAACCCTTTACTCCGAAAACCTTTTTGTCGAACCCTAATTACCGAAAGCTTGCTCCATCGAATGGTCATTTTAGCAAAGTTTTTCCTAAGGGGAAAATGCCTGGCCTAACAAGCTCCAAAAATGTCACAAAACTTAAAACCTGGCAAGGTGGGGGGGGGGGGCTGCACCCCCCCACCCCCAACTAAATATACCAATTCCGAGATCACACTAAAGTGGGGAAAAGGGCATACTCCTCATGATGGCCAAGCATTTTTCCCCCTAGGAAAAACTTTGCTAAAATGTTCATTCGATGGAGCAAGCTTTCAGCAATTAGGGTTCGACAAATAGGTGTTTGGAGAAAAGGGTTTTTGCTGAACTGAAGCAGACCCGTTTAATCATATAAGTTAGTTCTTTCATATTTTTCTCAATACTCCCAAACTGCAGCTCTGTCAAATTGCAAGCAATTATTAATTTTCATGAAAGTTAACTGCTTCAATCTAGCATAAATGTTTGTCATCACCAAATTTTAGATCTTGCCCTGAACTGTCTCAAATATAAATGACAGTTCTGGACATTTACATCTCCCACTTCCCTCACCATTGGTAGTTTCTCTCATAAAATATTGTACTTCTTGCTCCCACCCTGTACAATATAAGTTAGACTGTCTCATCCATGCAGCTAGCAGCTCAAGACATACTGCAAACAAAAATGGAAACAATAGATATCTTTTTTATGTCCCCCTGCTCAACCAAAAAGGCAATTACATACCTGTATGAGTATTCAGTTTGGCTGCTGAATCCTAATAAATAGCCATGATAAATCAACAAAAGCTTAATTGAAATGCATAGCCAACAGCACCCTGGTCAGATAGTACCATTCCACCCCGTCAAAAGTGTCCTCTGCATCTAAACTGACCATCACTAAAGGCCTCTGCTCAGACTGGGCCAGATGCTGGAGAGTGTCTGTCTGTCTCTGGTATGTTATTAAATGTCTGTCTTCCTGTTACAATCCCTCACTAATTAAGCTCAGCCAGTACCAGAAGCCTTCATGGCATTCTTGCTGCCAGTGCTGCCATAAGCAGTTTATAGTCATCCTTCACAATAGAACTTAGCCTCTAAGAGGATTTCATAGTCAAATCATACCCTCCTTACCTCGTTCCTTGATGTAGAGGGATGAAGCCCTGAATACCATCCAGATGACCTGAGTTTGGGTACTGGGCAAGTTGGGCAGGGGAGTGGAATGAATGGCTTTAGTCAGTATGTCCATCCTTGGGGAGGAGGGCCTGGAGGATACTTGCCCAAGGCCACCACAGGTGGATACCAGGGTCACATGGATGTGTTGTCTGAAAGGGGACAGCAGTATTCTGGTTGAGTTGCACATGGAGGTTTGGACAGTTACACCACAAGCCCATTCCATGCCCCCATTTGATGCTATAGGCATGTGCAGGTATGGAAAGAGATGTGTAGGGTAATATAAAACGCCCCGATGAATTCTTGGGGTGACATTATCATAATGGGCCCTCACTCCATGAGAATGAATGGGTTGGTGACATTTCTAGAGCAGCCGATAATGAAACGTCTATAGACAGGATGGTTGGCAGGCTCAGGAACTAAAAAAATTAGAAAAAAATAAATAAAATGCTTGTACACTCTGGAAATAAGTGCTATTACCACCTGTTTCTGTGATTAAAGTATCCTTTATTTTTCAGTTACTTTATTATTAAAAGAATAAAGAAAACAAATGTGTGTTGATACTGCCTCCATACCTCTATGGGAATTCCTTCACTCCCTGAGGATTTCCATGCTGGCTGCTCAGCTGTAACTTCCTGCTTCTTCATGTCCTAATCATTCAAGTAAGAACTTATCTCATTGTCATTGTGATCCCCACACAGTTTTCCTTTCATACAGGTTTTGGTAAAACATATGAAACATCTCTACTACTAACTTAGGTCCCTAAACTGTGCATTAAACCTTTCTGACAACCTTCCAAACACCCCATGAGAATATTGCTGCCTTAGTGCCATAGTTAGCATACTGTGCTGTTCCGGGGAATTAAAATATTTATTTCTTTACTATTTCTTTATAAAATTGCAGTTTCCTGTCTGTCAGTCCTTCAATTCCCCTGTTTAATTTTTTATATTCTTGGTCTAGCATTTTTGTCCCCATCAGATACTTAATTCTGCAGGTCTTCTGTATCCTTTTACTTCAGAACTACGTCTGTCCCCTTCTGCTATTGCCATCGGAACAAGTTTTCACTGCAATTTGCCGATCATTTATAAATCTGTCCCATGACAGTGCAGTGATATCATGATGCAATCTCAGCAGTTCCGTGTTCCCATCTACCACTACCCACTCAGCATACCTCTCAACCTCTTGGAGCAAGAAATCTGGATAAAGCCATAAATAAAAGTGGGACAAAGGTCCAAAATTAGGTACAATTTTTAAATATTACTCTTACAAACTTAGAAAGTTGACAGAATAACAGATTTTGCATTAGCATGAATTTTCTGAAAGGTATGAAGTCTAAAAGTCAAATGTCTGCCATTATTTTCTAACTTCAGTCTTTAATTATTTGTCACTACTGTGCCAGAAAATCACAATTTTATGAAAAACTGACCAAAATTATTAGGTGAAAATCTGTACAGTTGAGAGGCATGCCACCCAGAACCAATTAAAAAATACTGTCTATTTCAAGTATAAAGCAGGAAAATACCAAAGTTTCTCTGTGTGGTGTCTCTCCATCACAGCTAATTTACACTGCACTGGGACATCTTCAGAGAAAAGGATAGGATGTGTCTTAACTTCCCTCACCATGTATATGTATTCTTGAGTGGGAATAGCCTTCTTGTTTGGCCAGTAATGCATCCATAAGGCCCACAGCTCTGATATATATGGTCAAATATTTTCCTAGTCTCAGTACATGTACGACCCTGGTGCCCCCTCTGTTTTATTTGATCTATCTATCTGTCTATCCATTTATCTATCCTTTGTTGACTGTACTAGTCCAACTATGCTAGTAGATTCTTTTCACGGGAGATGTGAGGTGGTATTTATGCTGCTGGGGAAATTTTGTCAGGGTATCAGGGAACTTCTACTCTTTTCAGTAGGTGCCATGGGATCTTTTATATTCATCTGAGCTACCAACAACTCAACCAGATGCAGCAATGGTTTAACATCACATCCAAAGGACAACATATTCAGAAGTGCTTATGCTGCACTGCAGTGTCATCAATCAATCTACTTGATGTGGGAATTGAACCCACAGCCTTCTGTACCAAAGGCATGTTTACTATCTGTTGCTACACTGACACTGACTATATGTCTCCTAATCTCATTTACGTTTGTTATAGTGTTCTAGTCTCCCAGGTAAAGCAACATTCTCTCCTGGAAAAAAAACAGATCTGTCATTTGATCTGTAAATTCTCTCTCTCGGTGGTCACTGGTGACATATAAACATTAAGCAAATTTGTTGTCTCACCTAAATAAATGCACTGACTCCTAGACAGCAACTCTGATCATCTACCAACATTTCTTTTACCATTGGTGGACAGGTTTTGACATTGGTAGTTTAACTTATCCATTGTACTCTCATTGTAAAGCTCCAAATCATGGTCTTGAAGACTACAAAATCCAACACACCTTTGGAGTTTGGTTGGATTAGTTAGGACATTCACATTACAGGTTACCAAAATCACCAGTTATGAAATAAAAACAAACCTCTCTGCCATCCATATACTTTTATCTTTAATAGCATGCATGGTCTCTAAGTGTAAACAGCTTATGGAAAATAAAAAATAAATAAATAACCTCACCCTGTAAGTACTACACCCAGTTTTACAGGTATGAGCGTGTCTGCCTTGTTATATGCAGAAATCAATGAGACCAGTTAGTACCCAACACTTCTCCAGCATAACTACTTCCAGCTACTTACCCGTAAATACTATCAGTGCTTATTCCCTTTAGTATATTCACCACTAAAGTGCAAAAGTAATGTTAACTTACATTTTTGAAATTCTATTTTTAATATGTTTAATGTGTTCATGCATTATTTTTAACATACATCTTTAAAGTTTCAGGTGAATAACCTCAGAGTGGTATTACCCTTTCACTCTTCCTTGCCATATTTCCAAGAGTGGATACAGAAAAAAGAATAAAAAAAATAAATAAAAAGAGTGGCCACAGAAGCCACTTGGCTACTACCTAATAGCAACAATTGGTTCAGCATTCCACTCAGTTTTTTTAACTTACCAAGTTACCCTTGGTCATTTTTTGAGCATCTTTATTAAATCACGAGTAAAATGATGACACAGGTACGCTTACATTATTATAAAAGAAAACAAAGTATACTGAAATTTTTTCATGCACTATACACGTTTCTGTTTTAGCAGTCATTCACCCCAACATTACATGCGTTTTTCAATTCCTGCCTTCCCTTAAACCTCATTCCTCCTCCTGAACATTATTCTGCATGTGTTGTTCCCACAAATTCCATTTACCTCTATGTAATTTGCACATTCCTCTACAGAACCCAGAATTCCAGCTGTTTTTTCCAACATTCTTTCATCAGGTCATCATATAGTAGTCATCCTCAAAAGGTGTCCCCAGTTGTCCCCAGTGTGGTATATCCAGTTTAGGTGCTGGGTTTCCATTTGGCCCACAAGTAAATGATACTCTTTATGTTTGATCAGGAATGTGTGCAAATACTGAATTTTTTTTATAAAAAGGTCAAAATTACGGTATATCATGGATTTCCTTTTCCCTGAGATGTAGGGACCACGTAATTTTTATACACACACATATGTATATATATATATATATATATATATATATATATATATATATATATATATATATATATATATATATATATATATATATATATATATGTGTGTGTGTGTGTGTGTGTGTGTGTGTGTGTGTGTGTATATACATATACATATATATATATATATATATATATATATATATATATATATATATATATATATATATATATATATATATATGGGTGTACCTGACAACACTGACATGCTAAAACACCGACAACGAAATCACCGACACCACAAAACCAAAAGTTCAGAAACACGAAATGTCACATACCCGACAAACCACAATCCCGACAGTCAACAAACAAAACAAATCCCCTGTCCAAAAAGCACACACACAGCACAAGCACACCAAAAACCTTACAAACCTACACTGAACCTTACATACACAACTATCTATGCACTAACCTTAACCCAAACCCTAACCCTAAGGTCCGTCACTATTGCACACTCACCTAACCCGCGCCCTAACCCTAACTCACTTAACCCGCCCCTATCCCTAACGTCTGTCACTATCGCACACTCACCTGACCTGCACCCTAACCCTAACTCACTTAATCCGCCCCAACCCTAGAGACCGTCGCTATTGCACACTTACCTTGAGCGCACCCTAACCCTATCGTCCATCACTACCTCATACTTACCCAGTAGTGCTCGTTTGACATGTCGGTGTTCTTAGCGTCGGGATTCTCAGCTGTCGGTCATCTTTGTTGTCGATCTTCCGGTGTCGGTCTTCTCGTCGTCGGCGTTTCAAGCTTTCAGCATTATCAGGTAGACCCATATATATATATATATATATATATATATATATATATATGTGTGTAGCAGCAGTGAGGGTAGTACGGACCCACATGTTGGGGGTGCAGTGAGGCAAAAAAAAAAAAAAAACACCATTTAGTGATTTTTTTTTTAACTGCCACTGTTTGCAGTCCAGTCACTTGCTTGTGATCACACTTATGAAAGTGGATCACAAACTGTTCACAGTTTCATTAGAGACCCATGCTATTTGGTGGCCACAATAATGTTAAGAGTTGATCTTTCACTTAATATGAATCAAACCAAGTTATCTCTTCGCCTTGACCCAGCCATGTTTTGACCTGGCTTATAAGATCATTTTGTACCTATTTACTTCTAGTTACTTCATGTGAAATCTAGTATTTTCAGCTAGTTTAGTTTGACAGTATGTCAAACAATATTTTTTCCAACTTCTCAGGATTTCCTTTGAGAGCTGTCATTTTGATCTCTTGGTTTATCCTTCATTTCAACCTCCACTTGAAAGTTCACATTCTGCTCTCTTAAATCACCAATTAAAATTGAGATCACACTTTCACTGATGACAGGGTATGTATGTGGAATGCAGCATGTGTCACTTATTACCCTTTTCGACATAGTGTGAACTCATAGTGAAAATATTAATTAGTGAGAGTATGCAAGGGGGCTTGCCTCTTAACTGCAAAAAACGTGAACTGTTTTTATTATGTTTATAATGTCCATTTGAACAAACTTTGCAAGGTGGACTTTTCTGTGAGTTGTTTTCAGTTTGTTTCTTAACCCAATGAATTAAATGGTCTTTCTTTAACACTCTTCTTAAACAACCCAGGTCTCTCTCTCTGTGTGTGTGTGTGTGTGTGTGTGTGTGTGTGTGTATATATATATATATATATATATATATATATGTATGTATATATATATATATATATATATATATATATATATATATATATATATGTATATATATATATATATATATGTATAAGAATTTTAGTATAACCAGTCAACAAGCATGTTTTTGAGGAGGTGGAAGGAAACCAGAGTACCCAGAATAAAAAGAGCTCACACCCACACCCACACACATGCATACGTGTGCGCAAGCACACACATATGTACACATACACAGGCACAGAGAGAATCTCCTTGCAAAATGACCAGAGGTCAGGACTCAGTCCCAGACATTAAAAGTGAACTGATGAAGCCCTGCACTAGTTGTGGACCATCCCACTTGTCATAAAGCTGACTAACGTAACCATTGTACTTTCTATGAGTAGGCAAAGCATTTACCTTCACTGTCTACCTAAAAGGGTTTATGGAACTGATTTTGTGCTTCATTTGCATGCTATTTTTCTGATGTGGATGAAACCTGCAGTGTCATATTTGGGAGGGCTGAGATGATGAAAGTTGTGCTTAGAGGTGAGGATTTTTTTCTGGTGGCAGGCCATGGAAGGGCTCTTTTGTGTTCTAAGAAAAGAAGTTTGGTGATGCTATGGGACAGTAGTGGCATTTGCATAATGAGATCGTGGTCAAGTAAATGTCAGTGCCTCAGGAAGAGAGTTCACGGCAAAAGTAGTGCATATGGTGGTATTGCACCCCTGTGCGACTCTTCTGTCCAGTTCTATGTACTGTTTCAGTCTCATTTGTTATGATACATCCTATAAATTGAATGGGCAACAAAAACAGACAAAAATGTGCTACACATACACCATATTCATTTGACTAGAGGATCATAGGCCGTATGTGAGGAAATTATCAAGAATTTAGTGCCCTTTACTTGGAAAAACATAGTTTCTTTCACCCACATAGTTTCTGTCACACTTAAGTGTCTCAGACATAATTTCATAGGCACTGCCTGAGGACTGCATACAGTCTGTGAGTCACATACGTAAATAAACATACACGCACTCCTCTCATCAAATGTGAACATAAAGTTAAGTATATCAAGAAAACAAGACTGTTAATCCTTAAACAAATACAGTTAATCTTTGACTGCTGTATGTGAGCCATTTTGAAATGTTTTTCTTGTAAGCCATTTAACTGCTTTCTGGAAGCATGTGGTGTTTCTTTTGTTTGTTTTTTTCTAAGAATAGCCCTTTCCATTTTCGATTTCTTGCCCAACATTTTTTTACCGAGTTATCCTGTCAGAAGGAAGACAAAATTAAGAGTAAGTCTTTGACACCAAAGTCTTTAGGATCATAAAGTGTGGGATATCTTACACTGTACAGATACGGCCAGCTTTAGCAGTTCTTAAATAGCATTCCCAGCTTTTGACATGGGTCATAAATAATGAGGGGATTGTTCAGGTTCCTGAAACAGCAGTCCTGCCTTTTTAAAATAGCTTGCAATGTCTCTGCTTGTTTCAGAGAAGCAAACACCAGACTGTTTTCCATTCTTAAAAATGGTTTCTTATTAGATGAACGAACACTTAAAATGTCGAGTACGACATGCTCGACAGCTTTTAAGTGAATGTTCATCTAAGCGAAACAGGAGAATGTCAAACCATGGAGTTTCTAAAGTTACAGTTAGCCAGCTGTGAGGAAGCCAATGGCTGACGTCAGAACGTTCATCCTCTCTTGTTGTTCTTGCAGTCCTCCACTGTGGTATGGTCTCGATGTTCACCCTGTGTAATGTTCTGACAGATGTTCATCATGTTACACTGCTGCAGTTATTACACTTGGGTTATCTTGCTGTCAGGCAGTCCCGCAGTCAGCCTGAGTTCCAAAGACTTGGTCCGGCATCGGTTGCTGTCGCTTCTTCCCTGTCGTCAGTGCAACAGGGGTATATAAGATGCAGCCGATGCCATTTTCTTCAGTCTTTCTTGCCGCGCGGTGCCCAAAACAACAGCAGCTCGCAAGTGCCGGTCGGCCGACTCCTGTGATTTTCATTCCGAATCCAGAACCGAAGTCTTCTACAAAGCTAAGTACCCCATTGGGGAAACTTTTCCTTGCTTCAGACTGTTGTCAGTAAAAGTTAATAACTGTATTTCTTGTGGGAAGCAAATACCTCATAATGATTTCCATTCCTATTGTATCTCATGCCTAGGCCCAGACCACAACGTCACAGGTTGTCGGTTTTGTGCTAGGTTTAACAAGCGCACTATTAAACGTCGGTTTGATTTTGCCCGACATTATTTTGGCAGAAAATTCAATTATACCATGCCATTGGAACTACCGACGACCGGAATACACAAAAAGCGCAAAGACAAGGACAGGCATCCGAGGCCCAAAACTGACGATGAAGCCTCTTCTAGGCCAGTTGCCGGTTCTCCGGTTTTCAGCAAGGCGCCTACGAAGCCCCTGACGACCGCATCTTTAGAACCTCAAGCCGCCTCTGACTCCCATGTGGAGATGGCTGGGCCTTCGGACGCACTAGATTTACAGCCTACTGAGACTAACCCTTCAGAGGAATCTGGAGTAGCTGAACAACCCGTAGCTTCAGAGGGTGTTTTCAGACCTATTCAGTTAACCATTAAATTTTCTGCTAAGTCTAAAACTCCTTTAAAAACAAAGAAAGAAATTCAACATTCACCAGGACAGGCCTCCATGCCTAAGACACAAATGCTCAAAATGGCCGAAGACTTAATCACTCTGATCAGGGGGTCCCATCCCCCTCCTGATAAATGCCTAGACAGGATGCAGACTGTGACTCATCTGACCAGGTATCCATCTCTTCAGATTCATCCTCAGGCCTAGGATACTCTTTACCCCCTTATGAGGATTCTGATGCTGAGGAATCAATTCCTTCAACCTCTCCGCCAGAGGACTACTCCTTTGGGGAAACCTTGCATACCATGAGGGAGCATTTCCATTGGGAGGGCCAGGATTATTCAGAATCCAAGAAAAGGCTCAGAGATTTCCTTTTATTACCTCAACACAGACCCCTTGCTATTCTGCCAGTGTTAGACATTGTGGATGATGCGTATACTGAATCCAGTTTAAATCCTGATTCTTTACCTCCTGCTCCAGTTAAGCCTGACAGGTACTACAGAGTCCCTGACTCTCACAAATTTCTTTATAAAAGCCCTGCTGCTGACCCTGAAACTATTTCTCAGGGCCCCAAAGGGGTAAAGGCCTCCTCAGCAAAGAATCCAGTCCCCTCTGACAGAGATTCCAGAGCATTAGACAGATGGGGGAAGAAAGTATATACATCTGCAACTTTATCAGTAAGGGCCTTAAATTGCCAGTTTCACATGCTAAAATATCAACAATATTTGATGTCTCAGCTGAAACAAAAAATGCTTCCAAACTCAGATCCTCCTAATTATAAAGAAATGCAGGATTTATTGCATGCAGCTGAACAAGTTGGAAAACATACCTTGCAATGTGGTCTTGATTCATTAGAAGCCTCCTGTAGAGCAGCAGTTACAGGATCTGTCATTAGAAGACATGCTTGGTTAAAAGAGCAGACATTACCAGATCATGTTAAAGCAAAATTATTGGATGCACCTTTGCAGCAGGATGTTTTATTTGGAGTTAAGGCAGAAGAGGTATTAAAGAAAATGGAGGATAAGGCAAAATCTATGCAAACGGTGAAGGTTTTCTTACAGGTTCAGCCTCCTCGATTTAGCAGAAATTGGCCAACAAAAAATTGGTCCTTTCCAGTTACAGATAGACCTCAAAGGGGCCGATACAGATATCCAAGAGGTAGAGGTCAACTACAAGGTCCTTACAGGCCTTGACAATGGGGTGCATCAACCCAGAAAGAAGGGGAAGACAGGCCTCAACCTTACAAAAAACAGCTCCAATGACTTCCCACTACAGCTGCCAAACAGTTCTCTCTTGGCAGCCCCCCTGGGAGGAAAACTGGCACTTTTCTGTCACAATTGGCATATGATCACCAAAGACAAATGGGTTCTCAACATTATATCTCAAGGTTACAGGTTCCACTTTCACACTCTGCCAAGGTTAAAAGGAATGCCAAATCTGCCACCAAATCAATGGGCAGAGGCTCAAAGACAAATTACAGCACTCATGGACATGAGAGCTATTCAAAAGGTACCAACCCAGGAGCAAGGACAAGGATTTTACTCAAGACTCTTTCTGGTTCCCAAAAAGGACAAAGCCTGGAGGCCCATTCTCGATCTTTCTTCTATAAACACTTACCTGGATGTTCCAAAATTCAAAATGTTGACACTACAGCAGCTTCTTCCCATGCTGGGCAAGAAAGCTTGGCTCGTAACTTTGGACCTCAAGGAGGCATACCTGCATGTCCCTATCAGACAAGACTGCAGAAGATACCTCAGATTCATAGCTGGTTCAATGCACTACCAATTCTCTGCACTGCCCTTTGGCTTATCTACTGCGCCCAGGGTCTTCACAAAGTGCCTGGCACCAGTAATTGCATTTTGCAGACAGAAAGGAATTCAGATTTATCCGTACCTGGACGACTGCCTGATTCAAGCAGAGAGCAAGGACATTCTTCTAAAGCATCTGGCGTTTGTAAAAAAGTTATTAAGTTGCCTAGGGTACACAGTAAACGAAAAGAAGTCAAAACTGGTGCCCTCACAAGAGATAATATTCCTGGGTGCAAACTTGAATACAACGGCCCAGATGGCTTATCTCACGCCAGACAAGCAAGGACAACTGACTCAATATTTTCAATTGATGGCAACAAAAACCCAACACCCTGCAAGAAAAATTCTGCAGGCCTTGGGTTACATGGCATCTTGCATACTACTAATTCCATATGCCAGACTGCATATGAGGAAACTACAATGGTACCTAAAGAGTGTCTGGTCTCAACACTGTCAAAGTTTGGAAACAGTAATACCACTAATTCCATGCCTTCAACAGGAGTTTCGATGGTGGGCTCAAGCATGTCACCTCAACAAGGGACAGCTTTTCATTCAACCCACAGCCAGGCAAACACTGACAACAGATGTATCGGATTACGCCTGGGGAGCACACAAGGCAGGAAAATGTATTAAGAGCAAGTGGCCCGCAGAACAAAGGCATCTTCACATCAATCAAAAAGAGATGCTAGCTGTACAAAATGCCCTTATAGCTTTCAAGGACCTTCTGCATCCAGGACAACTACTACTAAAGACAGACAACACCACAGTGTTGTGGTACATAAACAAGCAAGGGGGCACTCATTCTTATCCCCTATGCAGACAAGCCATGACCTTGTGGAACACAGCTCTAACCTATCAAGTTCATCTGCAAGCACAATTCCTGCCATGAGAGAAAAACACACTGGCAGACGACTTAAGCAGAAACATCATGGATCCGCACAAGTGGAAATTACATCCACAAATATTCAGAATGATATCACAAAAGTGATGGAGCCCGGACATAGATCTGTTTGCATCCCCAATGAACTGCCAGCTACAGAAATTCTGCACAAGGACGTACCACCCACAAGCATGGAAAGTGGATGCCCTCTCATTCAGCTGGAAAAACCTGCAAGTATACGCTTTTCCACCTCTACCTCTCCTTCCAAAGGTACTCATAAAAGCCAGGCAAGAAAAGCCAAGGATGATCCTGATTGCCCCAGACTGGCCATGCCAGCACTGGTACCCAATCTTAAAGAACTTAGCACAAGGTCCACCCTGGATTTTACCACCAATTCCACATCTTCTGACTCAGCACAACAATCAGATACTTCACAGCCAGTTAAAGACTTTAAACCTGGCTGCATGGCAGATTCCTTAGTCAAGCAAGCAATGCCTCTCTCCAAAGCTGTTATGGATGTCATTCTGGAGGCCAGAAGGCCTAGCACCAGGAAAGCCTATTCGGATAAATGGAAGAGATGCTGTGCCTGGAACCAGGCTCACAGCCTTGACACTCTTGTCCCAAATATTCCTCATATACTACAATATTTAACTGAGTTGCTGGACAAAGGCCTCTCCTTTTCATCCATCAAGATCCATGTCTTGGCCATCTCTGCTCATTACAACACGGACCCACCTATTTTTTTCTAATCCTTTGCTACAACAGTACCTCAGAGGGGCTAAAAACATAAGACCGTCCCGTAGAGCACCAACTCCAACTTAGGACCTCAACTTCGTGTTGGAAAAATTAACTTTACCTCCTTTTAAGCCAGCAAACTCAGCAGACATAAAATATGTCTCTTGGAAAACTGCTCTGCTCCTGGCAATAACCTCAGCATGAAGAGTTTCAGAATTACAGGTACTAATGGCAGTGAAACCTTTCATCATTTTCCACCAAGATAGGGTGTCTTTAAGAACAAACCCTACTTTTATGCCAAAGGTGGTGTCAAGTGTGGCTCTAAACCAAACTATTCATTTGCCAACTTTTTATCCTAACCCACAGAATAAAGGGGAGAGACTTCTGCATTCTTTGGACATTCACAGACAGTTACGCTTCTACTTGGACAAAACCAAAGCTTTCAGGAAAACTGAGCAATTGTTTGTAGCATATGCTGCAGGAGCACAGGGAAAAGCTATTTCAAAACAGACCATTTCAAAATGGATAGGGCACTGTATACGTTTTTGCTATACACACCATGGGAAAACTGTACCTAACAGTATTAGGTCTCATTCCACCAGGGCAACAGCCACTTCAACTGCCTACCTCAGAGGAGTACCTACCAAAGAGATTTTGGAAGCAGTAACTTGGAGCTCTGTACATACCTTTACCAAGCATTACCATCTGCCTCTTTACTCTAAATCCAGAGCTGGCTTTGCCACTGCAGTGCTGCAGGGCCTTATAGCTACTCCTAATGCCTTATAGAACCAGCCACCCTACCTCAGCTTTGGGATTCGACCCAAGTGTAATGACTGCAGCAGTGTCACACGATGAACATAGTACAGTTTTGTACCTACCATAAATGTAGATGTTCGAGTGTAAACACTGCTGCAGTCCAGGTTACCCTCCCTCCTTCCCCTCTTACTTGCTGGTATGTACCCATGTCTTCCACCCTTTACTACCTTTGGGGAGTATTTGCTGGTAACTGAAATTTTTATGATTGCTTTTCATATGTATGTTTTATTAGCAATTTGCATTGCCTACCTTTTTGGGGGCACCTGACATCTGGGGCAAGAAAAACTGAAGAAAATGGCGTTGGCTGCATCTTATATACCCCTGTCGCACTGACGTCAGGGAAGAAGCGACAGCAATCAACGCCGGACAAAGACTTTGGAACTCAGGCCGACTGTGGGACCACCTGACGGCAGGATAACCCAAGTGTAATGACTGCAGCAGTGTATACACTCGAACTTCTACATTTATAGTAGGTACAAAACTGTACTTTCTCCACTGTGGTGCGATCTCACAGTTGGTGTATTTAAGTAGGGGGGTGTGAGGGGCGAAGCCCCCCTCCCTTTATTTTGTCAAATTTTTTTTGTTTTTTTGGGGAGGGGTTGTAATGGTGTACAGTACATTGTAGCCATCAGCCAATGGCTTCCTGACGGTTGGTCAACTATAAATTTTCAAAACTCCTTGTTTCAATATTCTGGGGTTTCGATTGAATGAATGTTCACTTAAAAGCTGTCGAGCATGTTGTACTCAACATTTTAAGCGTTCGTTCATCTAATATAGACCCTTAAAAACATACCACATAAACCAAACCTACAGTTAAATTCAAAGCATCTCAGTCCTTTATGATCTTACAGCCCATTTTCTTTATGTGAAACGGTCAGTAGCAGTACATCATGTGATACTAACCACATGGGAGTTTCAAACAGAAGTATCCTTAATACTTGCACTAGTCCAGCCACCATCCCAATTGTCATAAAGCTGACCGCCAATATACCAATATGGTATGATGGTTTCCTTGGATCCTGAGGATATTTCCTTTGAAATGTACTTGGTCAGATAGAAAGATTTGCAGACTATGGTGGAAATATGATGACCTGATGAAAGAAAGTTGTCTGCTTAAGTACTCATGTCTCTTACGATAATGTCTGTTGGAAATGGGAGCACCATTTATAACATTTACGTTGAAAAACACATTTCTTTTTGCATTATTGCTAGTGCTTGAGAGTGGATCATACAGACTAGCCCCTTAACCACACTGTATGATAGCATGTAAACATGATGCCAAACAAGGCTTTGCACAGTATGGATACAAATGAGCTGTAGGGTGCTGTGTGATAAGCAATAACTAACAAAGGTTAGTGGAGCCAACAAAAAGTGATGCAAAAAAGGAGCATTTCTCTGGATACGTATGTCACTTGTTAATTCCACCCCACTTTATTTTATTGTATTTTTATTGACTGGTTAAACAGATTGATGCAGGTAACCTTTCTATCCATTATCCAGACTAAGAAGCAGAAGGTTGTATTTTGCTTACGATTTAAGAATTTATAGGAAATTAAATATTGAAATGGTTCTGAATAAGGTAAAAAGACTAGTGTAGCTGTTCAGTTTATAGAAACAAGCATCAGCAATGAGTTTTTTTTTTTTGCAGTAGCAAAAAGGTAAGTAACACACATCTAAGGACCAAAAGATGTCAAACATTGCAGTAATATTTGCACTTAAAGCTGTGAAAGAATGGAAACATTCACTCTGCAATCAAAATATTCACAGCAAACTCAAAATATTCACTGTGATATCAAAATGTCTGTTTAATCATTTCTGTATGTGTTAGATTTCTTCCACCCAGGTCTTCCCAGGGAAAAAACATACCAATGGCATATCCACAGGGTGGCACAGGGCACACCCGCACCTCCTTTTAACTGTCAAGTTAATCTAGATTCCCACAACACATTTTCTTGAATTATCAGGACAGGTGTGCTCCCATCTATAAATTTCTAGATCAATTATTGAACTAATCTCAGTAGGATGCACAAACCAATAAAACAATTTTGAGGTGTTGGAAGGCCAGTTATGTACATCAAAGGAATTAAATTAACTCTGTTTGCTTTGACTTCTTGCCTGAGGTAATTCTGGTTATTAGACAGAACTAAGTGTTGTAAGTTTCTTTCATTTGGCATGTAAGGTAGACCAAAGCCTTGGTCCAAGACGTGAGGCTTTGAGTTAATACTTCAGCTTGAGTTTTCTTCCCTAAAAAGGATATGCATGAAACATAAGAATACTCTACAAAGGTCCATGCAGACTAAGTAGCTCCTGACCTGGAAAAGAAGACAGACCTCCCAAGCACAGGAGCATAGAGATATAGGAGCAATACCAGGGGAAGTGACCACAGGGACAATAAAATGCCTAATCTTATACACCTTTATGCAGATACACTTAAAAGTTCTTGTCACCCTTTTCAAACCTTTAATAGTGCTCACCTCGCAAATCAAGCAGGGCCAGGCACGATCACCCTAGTATAAATTTGAGTCTACCCATCCAGTCATCAAGTCTAGTCTAAAAGGTAACCAAAGGAGTACTTAGCTTGACCTGTAGTGGTAACGTATCCCATAGACTTGGACTATATTGAGTTAGGAACGTACTCTTCCACTGAGACTTGTTTATTGTCTGGTGTAGATTTAGGTTTTTAGTATGGTATTTAACTCCACTAGTTTTGTGAAGAAGGATCGTTTAGAAATCTATGGGACCTTTCTAGTCGATTGACATGCTTGAATTTGTAAAGAGAGCAATGCATTTAATGATACAGGTGGACAGTAGTCTCTTCCTTGATAATCACATCGCCACAATAGTCAGGAAATCCTTCTATGTGGCACACCTCATCACAAAAGGTTTCTCATCCAGGAAAAAAGAGGTAATTTTTCCCCTCTACTCATCACTCATTAGCCCCATTATAGATTACAATGCCCCTTTTGGTATGTACCTCACAAGACATCTACAACAACTGGAAAGGCCACAGAAATACCTCACAAAGAGGATTACTGGCCTCAAACAGATGCCCTACGCAGACCATCTCAAAACCCCCAGCTTTACTCCATCGCATATCGCCTACTCAGAGGCGATCTCTGCCTAACATACAAAGCCATGTCAAACTCAGAGCTGTTGGACATACTCCACTTAAAAAAATCCCAATTCCTCCGAGCTACATGCTCTAGGGACCTAAACCTTGTCATCACAATAAACAGAAAATGCTGGAGGGATAGATTTCTGTCCCAGAGACTTTCCATACTCTGGAACAAACTACCTACCTATATCAAACAAAGCTCCTCATTAGCACTCTTCAAGAAAAATTTTGATGATTGGATGGGAAATAGGAAATTCACCCCGAGGTTCACCTCTGTGGCCCTGCTCAACAGGGGCACAGGAAAATAATTTTCTTGGGTGGCAAAAGCCAGGGTACCATTTTGGCTAGGCTTGTATAGGCCCTAGGGCTGATAGCCTAGTACCTACCTATGAACCTATGAACCTATATGTCTGATAAGAGAGGGTTACAATGGTATGATGATCTCCTTGGATCTTTGGGATATTTCTTTTTAAAATGACTGGCCCAGATAGAAAGATTTGTTGACTATGCTAGAAACATGATGATCGAATGAAACCAAGTTGTCCACTTAAGTGCCCAGGTCTCTTATCATCATGTCTGCCTGACGTAGGACTACCATTTATAACATATGAGGTGAGCACAGCTTTTTTGCTGAACAGTACTATGCTGCTCTTGTTTAAATTTAACTTGATCTATTTTCAATACATCAGGTTTGAGCATATTCCAGCCACTGCTGGAACCATTTAGTATCAATGGGTGAGCAGATAATAGTGCCCAGCTTGTAGTCACCAGCAAACTTGGTCAACCATACTTCTAAGATATTGGCTTGGATGTTTGCAGAATAAATGCTAAAAAGGGGAGGACCCACTGGTTACAATTTTATATTCAGAAAAATTATCACAACTTGGGATCTGTAGTATAGCCAGTTCACAATCTAATTTACAATGCAGGGTTTTATCTGATTTTTTCAATAGGTTCATAGGTTCATAGGTTCATAGGTTTATACTAGGCTATCTGCCCTAAGGCATTTATAAGCCTAGCCCAAATTATTGTGGCTTACGCCACCCCTTATATGAAAAAATACTGTGCCCATTAGTTTGTTGTGCCTCTGTCCAGCAGTGACCCAGAGATGATTCCCGGGGTAAACCTACGATCTCCCATCCACAGGTCTAGATTTCTCTTGAACAGAGTCAGCGAGGTGCTCTGCCTCACATGGACCGGGATTTTATTCCACAGCATAGGGAGTCTCTGAGTGATAAATCTATCCCTCCAGCACGTCCTATTTATATCCGTGCTAAGGTTTAAGTCGCTTACTCTAGTTGTTTTGGTGGATTTGGATTTTTTGAGGTGGAGCATGTCCATTAATTCGGGTTGGACATGGCCTTGTATGTCAGGCACATGTCACCTCTGAGCAGTCGGTATGCGACTGAATAGAGCTGGAGTTTCTTCAATCTGGCAGCATATGACAGATTTTGGAGTCCCTTTATCCTTTTGGTGAGGAACTTTTGGGGTCTCTCCAATTGCTGCAGATGTCGGGTGAGATACATCCCGAATGGGGCATTGTACTCGATCATTGGTCTGATAAGTGAAGAGTACAGGGAACAATGACCTCACTAGATCTGGATGTGAATCCCTTCATGATCAGGTGGGCAATGTAGAAGGTCTTTCTAACCACTTTAGCAATGTGAGTGTCAAAAGAAAGGCCACTGTCAACCTGGGTCCCCAGGTCCCTGATAACCTCTTCTGTGCTTAGTGGATTGCCACCTATATGGTAGCTTGGGGTTACCTTGTTTTTCCGAAGGGTATGACTATACATTTTTGGCGTTTAACTTCAGGCCATGGCTCTGGCACCAGCTATCTGTTTCAGTGAGTCCCTTCTGAAGGATATCCGTGTCCGATGCACTTTCCTCTATGCCCAGTTTGCAGTCATCTGCAAACTTTGTCAGCAAAGTCCTCCCATGTTGGCCTGTACTTCTGAGAAGTAGATGCCAAACAATAGGGGCCAAGGACCGAGCCCTGTGGGACACCACTTGTGACCGGCTTGGAGTCTGACACAGCGCCAGCAACTCTAACCCTGTGGGTTCTGTCCTTAAGCCAGTTTGCAACCCATCTTGTGACATATGGGTTTACATTTAAGCTGGTAAGTTTTTCTACAATACCCGAGTGGGGTATTGTGTGAAAGCCTTGCAAGGTCAAGGTAGGCTGTATGGACTGCCTTTCCCTCATCAATGGCCTTGGTGACTATTTCAAGAAGTCGACCAAGTTCAAAAGGCATGATCTTCGCTTGACAAAGCCAAACTGGGTCGGGTCCAATGTCTGCAAGTCCCCTATATCTTTGTTTATGAGCTCCATTATGATCCTCTCCATAGCTTTGCAGACTAGACTTGTTAAGCTTATGGGGTAATTACCAGGGTCCAGAGGCGCCACCTTTGTGGAGTGGGACCACAGTTGCCGTACGCCACTCCTTGGGCATGTATCCTGTGGTAAGGCTGAGATTAAACAGCTGCCTTATGTGCGGGTTTAATTCCTCATTTAGCTCGTGTAGCACACAGCCGGGGACACCATCCGGTCCCATTGATGCTGTGTTTTTAGCTTTAGAGAGCAGCTTTCACCTGCGCATTTGAGATGTCCGGGAGGCTACACTCGGCTGGGATAGTTATCTCTCCTTTAGGGGAGAGGGGTGAAGTTTGCACTGAACCTGTCTGCCAGTATGTTGGCAATGTCTGTGGGTTCAGTGATTTTTGTATCATTTTGGACTAATTCTGAGCATATCTATGAGTTTCCACCCAGGTTCCTAACATAGCTGAAAAAGGCCTTATGATTGTCCTTTGAATCCATGGCAATTTTTCTCTCAAAATTGGCCTTAGTTGATTTTATGAGTGCTCGTATTTTTTACTAATAATGATCAGGGTGACTTCCCTTTTATGGATTTTGTTCTATCATGTAATAGCTTTCTCCTCTTATTGTAAAGTTTGTTAATGGCTGGGGTCCACCAGACTGGACGTTTGCCCTTTGTGGAAAGAGTCTTGGTTTTATTTGGGATTGCCTGATCCATGCAGTCCTGGAGGTGTTCATAGAAGGCATTTGTAAGGGCTTCCAGCTTGGGTTGTGGTTTCCTCTGACTCAGGGGCCTTGAAGGATACCACACCAGTCTTGAGTAGTGTGAAGTTTGCTTTAGAAGTTCTTCACTATGGTCTTTTGTTTGGGGTGGGGGATGTGGATTTCCAGTGAGATTAGTTTATGATCAGATCTCACCAATGAGGGATATACTTCCGGTGTGGAGCATTTTGTCCCCATGTTTGTGACAATGAGATCTAGTATATTTTCTCCTCTCGTGGGAACAGTGACTAGCTGTTCCATGGCATTTGAATTTATGAACTCCAGGAACCGTTGGGCTAGAAAGTTAGGGCTTGAGTAATGTTCCCAGTCTATATTCGGGTAGTTGAAGTCACCCAATATGATGGTGTTTGGAGATACTGTTAAATAAATTCGTTAGAGTCAGACTGTAAAAATCATTGAGTTATTCAAACACAATGTCAATTAATAACAAACAATAATGCAGGAGATCTCAGATATCTTAAAGCTCTAATGTACATTAGGAGGCAAAAAACCATACACAAAGTTTGTATAGAATTTTGACTGCTTTATTGACCAAAACACATTGGTTATATACATTTCATTATCAGTTTTGCCCACCTCACTGGTGTGGTCAGTGACAGGGTCTTTACATCATAGTAATTCATAAAAAGTGCTGAATTTGTGTTTTCAAAAGTCCTTTTCCCATGAGAATGTTGCAGCCTTGCAAGCAGCTGGTCAGTCACGATGACCTCCTGAGGATGTAGCCAATTCAAGGTTCTCTGATTAGTTCAAATACAATAGATGTATGTCTTCCTTATTGCCTCCTTTGTCTTTCTTGTTCCCAGCTGCACTATCAGAGATAGTGCAAGGCTACTCTCCTGGTGGAGGCAGGAAGAGGACACACATGAACAGATTTATTATTTTCTAACTTTGCAAAATAATCTTTACTTGAAAGACATGAGCCAGACTGCATCTGCAAGCTGCCAAGGTCAAATTTCTGATTACACTGCAGCTTGTGCTTCAAGCAATAATATGCAGGTTTATTTCTACTATTATTCTAGTAAGACAGAATTAAATGCATTACATAACCTTTATTCTTTATTATGGATTTAAGTACATTTATTCCTAACTAAAGCACACATTTCTCTATATATTTGATCACACAACTTATATATGTTTGAATGATTAAATACACATCTTCCTAAGCAGCACACATTGTAAATATATTTTTCTAGGCAGCATGTATGTAAATATATTTTCTAAGCAACACATTGTAAATATATTTTCTAGGCAGCATATATAGATTTTTCTAACATTCTCCTCCTTTTAATGCATTTAATACTATGTGAAACATAAACAGTATTAGTTCATTTCTTAGCCTTTTCCTTTCAAGGACTTTCAGCTAAGTAAGTCATTTGTTTTATATTTCAGATAGACTTTCACTTGGTATCAACAAATTCAATTCTATATCTTGGTACATAGTTTCAGTCACTGATACATCAACTAAGTCTTTAACTAATTTTTTTCACACAGGGTATCCCGCAGCAGACACATGCTCCAATTATGAGCAGTACCACACAAATTGCAATCAGAATGTTCATAAGGACCGACCCCCACCCCCCAAACAGATTCTGGAAAAAGTTCATCAGTGGGTTTGGGCCTGGTTCTGCCATTGCTGACACCTGCTGTATTACCTCCAGGTGATCATTAATTTCATGCTGGTTGTCTGGAATGTACGCACAGCATTCTTCTTTGATAAGCAAGACGTACCACCTCTGCTAGGGTGAAGTCGAGAGCCATTCGGTTCTGTAATACAACTGTTCTCATTGCATTCATCTCATCAGTCACAAGTTCAAGAGCGGAAAAAGTCGCATTGCTCATTACTTGAAGTTTTGACAATTTTCTCAATTCCCAAATCGATTTGACTGCTCCATAGGTTGGGAATATTCCAGCCCAGGATATAACACTGTCACTCAAATCCATATGGGTCAATTTTTCTTTGTCCTTCACAGACGAATGATCCTTCCAGCTTGCTTCAATCTTACCCACTGGATTAGTAGGTTTTCTGACTGTATTTTCAGCTCGGTGAGCTACATCTCTTACATTACGTATTTTACCCAGGGCAATTCTGCAGTATGTCTTATGGCTGGAACCAGATAACCCAAAAACAACTGCGGACCAATTCTCAGGTAACCATTTATAGGCCTTTTTCCCACAAACAAAATAACAGTTTTCTACTTTTGTACTGATGCGGGTTAACCCTGAATGAAACATTTTCTTATCTATAACAGAGAATTGCCTATATATTTCAGGAGATTTTGCACATTTCTCAATGTTGTTTTCATCAAGCTTAAATATGAATCATAATTTGCTGCAACTAGTACCTTGGTCTATAGGTTTTATATAACATTTGTAAGACACAGTTATGTTACAGTTACTCCAACCAACCTGGAGTGTATCATTTTTAACAAAACAAACAATTCCTTTCTGAGTAACAGGCAAATGTAATGCCACTTTGTCTTGTGATCTCACAGTGCCTGTGTCAAATAACAGGTTTTCCCAAGTTGCATTTATTCCCAAGGGGACAGCAGACATCAAAAGTCCTCCATATGCTGTGGGTATTGCGTACAGACCCAGCAATTTGAAACGTTCATAGTCTCTACATAAACTCGTTTCATAGCCAGGTATGTGTTAAAGTTTGGGTGCCAGTCTATAGCCAGTCCTTCATCACGTTTATTAATTTCACTTCTGTAGTTATATGCAAGAAAAACCATAACAACAAAAGGTTACTACAAACATAGTTATTAAGTGTATGATCAGTAGGCCAGTGAACCAGTGTCTCTTGGGTTGTTTCACATTTTTATTCATTCTGCCTCTGGCCATCCTGTTCCTGTGGTATGTCCAAACTAAATTTCTTAACAGGTTTGCAATGGGTTAAATGAACCCAAGATGCTCTCTCAGCGATTTTCACTGCAGTGGGTGTTGCCAACAGTACCTGGTACGGACCTTCCCACCTTGGACTCGCCCAGTTCTTTCTCTTTATGATTTTCAGCCAAATCCAGGACCCGGGGTCAGCACGGCTTCTGGTTTTGTTTCTTGTTTATCTGAAAAGAGTTCAACTGCAAAACAGTCTTATTTGTTAATAACTTTTCATATAACTAGCTAATGAGCCATCGGCCTCCAGCTCTGCAGGCATGAGGGCCTTCCATTGTGGCACAATATGCCCTTCCAAACACTATTTCAAAGGGGTCAAGCCCTTTACATTTGGAACAGTTCTCATGCTCAGCAGTGCTAAAGGCAGACAGCAAATCCAAGTCTTTTGAGTCTCACTCATTAATTTTCTCAACTTGTTTTTCAAGATTCCATTGTACCTCTCCACCAGTCCTGCTGACTGAGGGTGATAAGCACAATGGTTTTTCAAAGAAATCCCAAAAAATCTCCCAAGCTGCTGTATTGTCTGGTTAACAAAATGTGACCCATTGTCACTATAAATTCTTTCCGGTATGCCAAATCTAGGAATGATTTCTTTCACTAGGGCCTTTGCCACTGTTGCTGCGTCCGTATTTCTAGTTGGAAAAGCTTCTACCCATTTTGAAAACATATCTATGATTACTAAACAGTATTTTTTCCCTTCACATTTGTTCAGTTCTATGAAATCCATACAAATAGTATGGAACGGATAGGGTGGTGTTGGAAAACTCCCTCGCTTTGGTTTAAATGCTCCCTGTGCATGATGTTTGCTACAAATATGACATGTTGCACAAAATTTTTGTGTATAATTAAATCCATATGTTTGGAATGTTTTGTTAACTAACTGTACCATCCCCTGTTGAGACATGGCTCTGCCCATGACTCAACAAAGCTGCATATCTAAATAAATTAGATGGCAATATGGGCTTTTTCTCTTTGGAGATGTACAGTCCCTCTTCAAGGATTGCTCCTCGTTTTATCCACTTTTGCTTTTCTGCTTTTGTAGCTAATGTCTGCATTGTTTTTAACATTTCTAAATCTAGAGTCTCAGAAGGTTGTAGTTCTTCATTCAAAAGCACAGTTTCTGGTTTGAGGCAGCTTGCTTCGCAGCTGCATCAGCCCGAGCATTCCTTTGAAATTCTGTCTTGTTGTTTTGTATGGGCTGCACATTTACAGATAGCTATTCTAGTGGGTAACTGAATAGAATCTAACAGGTTCAGAATTAATTGCGCATGATTAATCGGCTTGCCAGTAGATGTTATCATTCCCTGTTTTTCCATTGTTGTGCAAAGACATGCACTGTAGAGAAAGCGTACTGACTGTCAGTATATATGTTAACACATTTGCCTTTCGCTAGAGTGCAAGCACGTCAAAGCTATCAATTCTGCTGCTTGAGCTGACAGGTTATGTTGCAGGGGTTGTGCTTCTATGATTTCGTCATCAGTCACTACTGCATAGCCCACTAGGTTCTTCCCTGTAGGACCTCGTCTACAGGACCCGTCCACAAAAAATGTCACCTCTGCGTCAGCTAAAGGTACATCAGTAAGATCTTGTCTGGGTGTGGTTATTTGTTCCATTTCCTGTAGGCAGCTGTGTGGTATGCCATCCACAGGAATTGGAAGTAATGTCGACGGATTTAATGTTGTACAACGTTCAATTGTCATATGGGGTTGACTCAATAGTATGGTCATGCAAGAAAGATGTCTGGCAGGGGATACAAATGCTATTTTTCCTGCAGTAAAATTATCGCAACTGCATGAGGTACTCTCAACGTGAGAGGATGAAACAACACCACTGAGGCTGAAGCTTGCACTGCCATAGCTGCTGCGACTACTGCTTGTACGCAGGGTGGTAATGATCGTGCCACCGGATCTAACTGTGATGAATAGTAAGCTATGGGGCGTTGCTTGCCGCCATGTTGTTGCGTCAGTACTGACATCATATATCCCCGCCTACAATCTACAGTTTGGAAAAATTTCTTATGGTAATTCGGAAGCCCTAAAACTAATGATGAAACTATCAGTTGTTTTAGTCTGCAAACTGCCTCTGCTTCGAGTCCAGTGTAATGTTTCTTGTGCTGCCATTGGTGTTTTAAATATTAAATCAGCCAATGGAGCCGTTTCTAAAGCATAATTCGGTATCCAACGACAAAAATTAGTCGTTCCCAAGAAGGACATCATTTCCTTCTTGGTAGTTGGTCTAGGTGCTTGTAAAATAGCTGTTTTTCGTTCTTCATCTAATGTTCTGCCTTCTTTGGATATCACATATCCCAGGTATTTAACCTGTTCTTTCCAAAGTTGCAATTTATGTTTATTCACTTTATGCCCTTGCTCAGCTAAGAATTTCAATAATGCTATTGTGTCTTCCCTACACTGTTGCTGGGTAGGGGCTGCTAGCAAGATGTCATCTACATAAAGTAGTACTTGGCTGCCCCCTGGTGGAGAAAACCCTGCCAGGTTGCTAGCCATCTCTTGCTTGAATATCGTTGGACTTTCACTATATCCCTGTGGTAGTCGGGTGTACGATACCTTTGCCCTGAAATGTAAATGCAAACCAATGCTGGCTGTCAGGGTGGATAGGTATTGAGAAAATGCATTACTAATATCTACCACGGTGAAATATTTCTGTTGCTTCAAATCATTTAATAAGGTATGTGGGTCTGGCACCGTAGGTGCTCTTGGTAATACCGCATCATTTACAGCTTGTAAATCTTGCACCATCCGCCATTCCCGTTTGCTTTTTACAGGAAATAGAGGAGTATTACATGGTGAATCTAAAGATTCCACCAGTATCCCTTCCTTGAGTAATGCCATTATAATAGGTTTGATTCCCTGTTCTGCATCCTTGCTCAAAGGATATTGTCTTTTCTTGGTCTAAAGGCTGATTTTGGTGTAATAACTACTGGCCCTGCTGTGAATAAGTCCTACATCTGATTTTCCTGTTGACCAAAGAACATTTGGTATTTCACTCAAAGCTTTTTCTTCTTCTTCTATCAAGAGCCATTCAGCTGTCTTCACTCTGTTGTAAGTGTACAGCTGGGCGTATGCTAACCAATTCAGTTTCTGTTTCTGTACTCCTAAGTCCGATAATTCTGAGTCAGTTAGTCTCTCCCATCCTGTCACTTTGTCACCCAAGTCTACCCACCTAACATTCTTGTTTTTGGTTAGGCTAACGTGTGGTAGTTTATTGGATTTGTACAATTCCAAAAACTCCTGAGGTAACGAACAACTCACCACACTGTTGCCCTCAGTGTCCCAGTATAGGGTCCGTAATATCAGTCTATTTGCAGGATTCCTGAACAACTTTTGTTCGTATTCTTTATCAGGTCCTGGTGTGCTACAATAATATAGGGTACAATGTAATAAATGTTGCTGGTCAGTATCGAGGGAGGCACCTTGCTGGTGGCTACATTCATCAGTTCCTTGGTCACTGCCCTGGTCGGTTGTAACCAGATCCTGGCTGTACCAATAATAAGCTTCACCCTCCGACCGTACTACAAAAGTATCAGTTTGTCTCTGTGCCTCCATACCGTTCATGGTAGGGACTACTGCTATGCCAAAAGTTGCATAAGATCTCTTCCTAATAAGTTCATGGGGCATTTGGCAGAAAGTACTATTTTACTTCTTTGGGTCATGCCGAGACGGGTCAGTTATTGCTATATCATGGGAAAGTGGTTCCCTGTACAACTGTCCGTTTGCTGCTTTCACTAATATGTAATCAGGTGACTCAGAATGTTCCGGTAACTTTGAAGGATGTATCAAAGTTCGTGATGCTCCTGAATCACACAAAATTTGACTTCTCTCCCTTCTACCAGAAGTGTAACTTCGGTTCGTGTCTGCTAAATAGAGCTCTAAGCTCAGTAGTGCCAGATCTAAAACTTCACTTTCCCCAACTTCTACATCCAGTTGCATGTCATCTGCTTCTTCTAAGGTATTTACATCATCCCCTGCTCATTAGTCTCTTCTGATAACTGCTGAGCAGCATAACTGTCATATAGTCAATCCTCATCTTCCTTATCCTTTTTTTCGCAGGTGCCTTGCTCCTGCAATCCCTTGCCAAATGTCCCTTCTTACGCAATTGAAGCATTCACCTTTTTCTTTCTGCTCTCATAAATTTCTGAGTTTCTGTCAGAGCGTTTGTTACCCTGAGTATTTTGCTTACCCTTTTTGGCTGCTTGTACTACAAAACTTTCGCACCGTCTTCAGCTGTGAAGACCTGCGTTTTCTTTTTCTTTTTACTGTTAAAATGTTTTTCGGCATGTCTAGCATACTCTAACAAGGCTTGAAGCCTACTTGTTCGGTGATCTATCATGTGCTTTGATGAAGCTATTGATAGGGCAATACAACCTTTCAAAATGCATTCTTCAATTGTTGTTCATATGAACTATCATTCTTTTGATTTTCAGGAACAGGCATGCCACTATGGTTATTAAAACATTCTAACAATCTACCATAGTATGCATCCACAGTTTCATTATCGTGTTGTACACACTGGTTAATGCAAGTCCAGTCTGCCCTAGGTTTCCATTTTTCAGTAATGCGGTCTGTAAGACCCTTCAATCTAGTATCTAGTTCTGCGTCACTATGTGGGAGTGGCCTGTGTTGTGCGTCACGGGCATTCCAGGTGCCACAAATCATGTGCCAGTCTGGACCTAAAATTTGTCTAACTACTCTTTCTACCTCTTCCCCATTTAAGTGGTAACTCAATCTCATACCCTGTAAATCCTGTAGAAATTTCTCAAAGTTAATTTTTGGATGGGGAATTCCTTCTGTAGCTTTTGGATGTCTTCCGGTGTCCATGGTCTATATACTAAGAGAGTTGAGGCCTGGCCCTCCTGTCCTGCCTCTGGGTTTGGTACTTCTATTAATGGACAGATTTCCTCACCCTCATCTAATAAATTCCGCTTGGTTGAACATCTACAAGTGTTTGGCGTGTTCGGGATCTAGTCCCGATAGGTTCTCTTACAAATGGTTGTCTTAATATCCCTGTTGTCTCTGGGTAACGTGGGGGTCAGCCCGCCCTCCGCTTCATATTCTGAGTAAGGCATCGGTGGGCGTGGTAGGGAGGGACCGATGCTACTATTACATTATTATCCTCTTTGTCTAAAAATAATGCCTTTGCATTTTTATTTTTCTGTTCCTTCGGTTTGCTTCCTCAATCCACCTATGTGCTTGAGGAACACCCAACTGTCGTTGTTTTTGCCTGACCTTCTGCGTCAGATTTTAACTGTCTCAAAAGTTTTACTAATGACATTTTATCCAATTTACCATCAAAGTCATACTTGTTAACCCATGTTGCAAAATATCTCACATTATCTGCTCTCTGTAATTGCATATATTTTGCATCTTCTGTTAGGGTCACGTGACCCTTTAGTGCATTCATTTCCCATGTTTCTGAAGAGAAAAAGAAGAGAGAGAGAGAGAGAGAGAGAAAAACAACAGAACTGTTACGTAACCCTTTCTCTTGTACCACGTGGTATCTCTATTCCCGTATTCACAGTAGTGTCTAGAATGACTGTTTACTTTGTTTTGCTTTATTTCCTGATCTATGACTCAAGATACAATACTTCGACTACCTCTCTCCCTGCTATCACAAACCTTAGCAATAGCACAGTGTAACCTGGTCCCCGATCTAAAACAAAAACAAAGAGAGGAATTCTGCTTACCCGAGCCTCCTGCTTATGTTTGATAGGCTTTTAGGACCCAGTTTTCCGCCGCCACAGATCAGACAAGTGGACAGCCTCTTTGGGCACGACAATTCAGTCGGAGGTCTTTCCTTCTTCTGCAGACTTCAATACCACCTATATATTCTGACCTGTAGCTTACCAAGGGAATTCACGATTAGGACCAAGATGTTAAATAAATTCGTTAGAGTCAGACTGTAAAAATCATTGAGTTATTCAAACACAATGTCAATTAATAACAAACAATAATGCAGGAGATCTCAGATATCTTAAAGCTCTAATGTACATTAGGAGGCAAAAAACCATACACAAAGTTTGTATAGAATTTTGACTGCTTTATTGACCAAAACACATTGGTTATATACATTTCATTATCAGTTTTGCCCACCTCACTGGTGTGGTCAGTGACAGGGTCTTTACATCATAGTAATTCATAAAAGTGCTGAATTTGTGTTTTTCAAAAAGTCCTTTTCCCATGAGAATGTTGCAGCCTTGCAAGCAGCTGGTCAGTCACGATGACCTCCTGAGGATGTAGCCAATTCAAGGTTCTCTGATTAGTTCAAATACAATAGATGTATGTCTTCCTTAATGCCTCCCTTTGTCTTTCTTGTTCCCAGCTGCACTATCAGAGATAGTGCGCAAAACTCTCCTGGTGGAGGCAGGAAAGAGGACACACATGCGAACAGATTTATTATTTTCTAACTTTGCAAAATAATCTTTACTTGAAAGACATGAGCCAGACTGCATCTGCAAGCTGCCAAGGTCAAATTTCTGATTACACTGCAGCTTGTGCTTCAAGCAATAATATGCAGGTTTATTTCTACTATTATTCTAGTAAGACAGAATTAAATGCATTACATAACCTTTATTCTTTATTATGGATTTAAGTACATTTATTCCTAACTAAAGCACACATTTCTCTATATATTTGATCACACAACTTATATATGTTTGAATGATTAAATACACATCTTCCTAAGCAGCACACATTGTAAATATATTTTTCTAGGCAGCATGTATGTAAATATATTTTCTAAGCAGCACACATTGTAAATATATTTTTCTAGGCAGCATATATAGATTTTTCTAACAGATACATTTATACCCTCCAGTGTCTTCAGGAAGGCTGTGTGGGGTTCCTGAGTTTGAGAGGGTGGCCTGTAGCATACTACAATTTGTAGAGCAGTTTTGCCTATGGTTAGTTGCACCTGGATGGTTTCCGAAGCTTCATGCGTTGCCACCAACCTGGAGGTGTGAGTATCCTTTATGAATATGGATACACCCCCTCCTTTTGTGGAGTGGTCCGGGTTTTGGGGCCGGAACGCATGATATGAGGTAAAACCTAATAGTGCCGGGGTGCTCTCAGGAGCCTTGAACCAGGTTTCAGTTACAGCACAGACATCGATGTTCTCCATACTGAGAAGGGCCTCGAGTGCGTGCATTTTGAGATTTAGACTTCTGGCATTGAGCAGCATTACCCTCAATTTCTTCCCATTTTTGTTTTCTAGGGTGGTAGGTTTAGAATTTGAGCCTTGCCTAAAAAAGGCAATATTACCAGCATGAGAATAGTGTCAGAAACCTTGGCCATATCAAGGTAAACAGTGTGTGCTGAGTGACCACTGTCCACAGCCTCTGTAAATTTTTCAAAGAAGCTAACTAGCTTCGGGAGGCAGGACCCATCATTCACAAAACCAAGCTGATTGGGGCCTAGATTAGTTAAGTTGCATATGTCTGCATTAATGAGTTCTCTAATAATACACTCCATGACTTTGCATATAAGGCTAGTGAGGCAGGATGGCCTATAATATCCCAAGTTCATAGACAGGCCTCCTTTATATAGGGGAGTCACAGCAGTTGTTCTCCAAGCAACAGTCTTAAACTCTGTTGATAGGCTGACTTTGAACAGTTTAAGTACAGGTTTAGATTTTTGGTACTGATGAGAACTCAGCCTGGTATATATTCAGGTTCTATGGAAGTATTATTTTTAGCCTGTTAGGAATTCTGAGACTTGTTCCAGAGTGATTACAAGGGAACTTAATTTTCAGGGATAGTGGGGGCAACAGTGTCGGTAGGTGTGGTAAATACCTTTGTGATTGGAATGTGTGTTTTTATGGATGAGCTTAGTGCATTATTGAACATAATTCTTTAATTTCCTGACATAAATAGAAAACAGTGTATAGTTTCCCTTAGTCTCGTACTTCACTTTAAGGTTTGTAATAATGTTCTTAAGTTCCTTGCAGATATGTTTCAGTGTGGTCTTGAGGTAGGGGGATGATCAGGGAAGGTGATGCCTTCCACCACTTTGGTAGCCAGTATCCACATTCTTGTCAGCAGATGTGTGACACAAGGGGGTATGCATTTCAAAAAGTGCTGCGTTTATTGTAACTGATGCGCATACTGCAAGAATTAAAATGGGTTCCTGTTCAATATTAAGGCCTATAGATTAGTCAGTTATTGTATCCAGCAAGATGAAACAAATCGCTGTTTCTGAAATGTGTTGTCCAGTTCACCAGTTTAAACATCAAGTAGTCATCAGAGAATTTTATGCTGATTTGTGGTTCAGTCAACTTTTCCCCTCAGTAATTAAATACCCATCCAATTCAAGGAGGTGTGAGGTGACGTCTATCAATTTGTTTTGTCAGATATAGAAGAAGGAAGTAATAGTGTGATTTTTGAGGATGGAGGCATTTTCATTCATTACAAAAGGAAATGGCAAGTCTGAATATTTCTACCAGAAAGGAAGTCTGAGTAACACTTCGCCCTTAGTGTCAGCTGTGCTGAGTACTGAGAAGAAGCATTTTACATTAATATTAAAGTATCATGAGTAAACAGCACATAGCAGTGAGAGGTTGCAACTCTCAGAGTCATCCCCCTGTATATTGGGAAGATGAACTGTTGTAAACTGAAAACTAGTCACACAAAGTGCTTTCATGAGCTTATTTCAGTTTAGAAGCCAGAATGCTGAATAATGTACACAGTATTGTAATTAATGAAAATCACTAATTAAACCTCTAATCATAAGGACATGGGTACTGGATGGTGAGTAAAATTAAAATGATGTATGTATCGGGTCCCTTAAAAGTTCTTTATGCTGTAGTCAGTAACAGTTTCAAGGATGAATAACGCATATTATTTATATTTTCATAAAATATACATACCCATCATGATAGAGTGAGAAGTGTAACAACCTGGGAGAACTGTGGATTACAGCTACTACACTTCTGTGTTGGAAGGAGCCAGTTGAGGTGGTTTGGCAGCAAGGACAGCTGCTGGATGCCTCACATGGTAGGTATTCCAGGCACAGCCCACTGGGGGAAACCACGTGAGAGACCAGTGTCACATTGTAGGGATTATCTGTCTCTCAACTTCCCTGGCAACAGCTGGGAATCCCACAGGGTAAGCAGGAGATTGAGCTAGGGATAAGGAACTCTGGTCTCCCCTGTTGAGCTGGCTACCTTAGAGACCCTCACCAGAAAAAGCAGTTGAGAAAATGATGATGGGAAAAAATAATTTTTAATTAATATGACACAATTCTATGGCAGCAAATTGTCCGAGAGAGCATTTTTGAATCTCCGGTATTTATATGTTTTTTCATTTATGACCACACTGCCACAGTGCTGCTGCAAATTCATGAATGAATCTTACTAAGAACTTGCAAAGGGAAGTAATGATCCTGCTTTTTAGATACTTTAGTTCTGTGTATAAGCTCTAATGTTCGTCAGATTTTAGTATATATATGTATATATATGTACACAGCTACTCTTAAAATGAGGCCAGAATCAGCAAGGCTGGTGTCTTCTTGTTTTCCTTCCATTGGAAAGAAATGGGCTTCAAAGTGACCCTGAGAAACACTTTTTTTATTGAAATCTTTCCAAGATGGATGCTACTAGAAATGGGCTACACTAAGAAAACATGTAAAGTTGCAGGTCTCTCCCAGACTCACTTGCTAGGTATCACCATAAGGGATAGCTGTATAACAAGCAGAGTACACTATGCTTCCAGGGTCTTTAAACAAGCTCCTCATTACCTCTGGGATGATCCTTTACTAGAACCTATCTTCCTGTTGTCTGCTTGCAGGCCTCTTCTGTGTATACCACAATAACTGTCAATTAATGCATTTTTACCTAGCTAACACAGGCAGAATCCTGACAAATACTGTGAGAACTTCTCATTCACAACATGTTTCTTGGTATCCATGCCTCAAACATATAATAAACCGGTTATTACTAGAGACCCAATCATAATCCTGTGTGATAAGATGGCATCAGAAAAATAGGATCTAGGTAAAAGTGTAGATAAAAAGATGGAAGAAAGAGTACAAGAACTTAAAGAGGATGGTGTTTTTTATGACTGTTTGTGACAAACGTGAGGAAAGACGATTAAGGAAAGTGGAAAAGGGAAAAACACAGGGGATTTGCATTTTTAGGACCAACAAGAAATAGCAAATAGGTTACCTTTTAAGAAAGAAGATAGAAATGTGCAATACTAAGTTCAGAGAAAAGGATGAATGCAAAAAAACTTGGGATACAAAATCAGCTATCGCTGAAGGAGTGATTAAAACCTGGGCTGGTAAAGGGAAGGAGATACATACATAACAAAAACACTTCTGTTAGCAGTGATTTTTTTTTTTTTTTTTTACTTTGGAACAGTTTTCCAGTGTCCTGAAAAAAAGATGAAGGTATCCTAGAACAGGATATCACACAGTATGGTTTACAGCTAGGAGATAATGCATGGCAACACCCCCCCAAACTTCTATCATAACTTGACTGAAGTACTGGACCATGGGCTAGATGCAGACATTCTTTGGTAGACTTGTTGAAAGCCTTTTACTCGGTCCCACACAAAATATTCTTGATCAAGGCGGATACAAAGAATGCAAATGGGTACATTATCAAATGGATTAAGAACTGGCTAATCAGTAGAAAATGCAGGGTCACAACTACAAACACCTACTATAAATAAGTAATGATCAACTGAGGGGTCCCACAGGGATCAGTGTTGTGTCCAATGCTATTTAACCTGTTTGTCTGCTATGCCAACAAGTAATAACATTTGGCTAAGCAAGTTTACAGTGGACACAAAAGGCACAATATTGCAACATTACTTCTTCGACTGTAAATGTGACTGGACAATACTCATTTGAGTTAGGTTTAATTCTGGTGAATGTGATATCTTATACTCTGGAAGAGGTAACAGGATTTACCAGTTGCAAGGGATAACCAGTTATTACCAAAAAACAATGACAGTAAAAGACCTAGGAATAATAACAGAAAACTCATTAAAATTTGACCGTTAACATCAACACAATACTGAGAAGATGCTATAAAGTTGTCAGTGACATAGTTCCTACCATTACAAGTATGAAAAGGGAAGCTTGGCTCCCCTCGTGTAAAGCCTACGCAAGACCAACTGTAGTATGTTCTTTTTCAATATGTACCAGTAACCTAGGTCAGCTCAAAAGGCTGGAAACAGTATTTGCAACATGGCAGACGTAAGGCAAGCTAACTGTGCAAAAAAGCTAAAAACATTAGGACTCTTTGTTATCTGTTCAGGTTACTAAGGGTAATTTTAATTGTGATGTTGAAAAGCTCAGAAAATAATTATCTGGCAGCCTCACTGGGAATTATCTTTATGTCACATGACCTTTAATCAAGGAAAAACAAATATGTAGTGTGGTTACTCAGACACGAGAGCCTTATAAGGGATTACAGCATCCTGGTTATGATTGAAACTTGTGGAATTCCCTCATTACACAGAGTAAACAAGCAGCTGCCATTACCATATTTAAATGTCAGATCAACAAATGGGTAGGTGATAAGAACATATGATCTTGGGTATTGTAGCAGCAGACTCCTAGCTAGTTCATATGAGGCAGTGGACCTACATGACCGAATGGTGATGAAGCTTTTAACATTTTTATTTCTGGCTGTTTGGGTGTTCATATTTAATCTTGTGAGAAGCAATATTTCTTATGTAAAGGTATCATAAGGGAAAATTAATGCAATAAGTCACAGTATTTTTGTTTTCCAGGCCATTTTAAAAAGTTAAAAACATAGTAAGAGAAATGAAGAAAGAACATTTACTTTCATTCATTTTTTAGGTTGCTGAGATGAAAATAAAGCATGGAGAAATTATTAATTAGAAGAAATATGTTGGAAAATTAGAAAATGATATATAGAATACACATTTTTTCTGCTGTTATATGACAGGTGACACAGAGATAATAAATCATTTAAAAGGTTTTTGATCCACGACATATGAAAAAAGTTACATGGTTAAAATTTTCACAAAAGTAATATTATTGTAGATAGATTATATGAATTTGTGTTTGTGTGCATGCGTGTGTGTGTATGTCTGTGTGTGTGTGTGTGTGTGTGTGTATGTGTGTGTGTGTGTGTGTGTGTGTGTGTGTGTGTGTGTGTGTGTGTGTGTGTGTGTGTGTGTGTGTGTGTATGTCTGTGTGTGTCTATGTGTATATGTATGCATGTGTATGTGAAACAGAAAAGTGAAACAATATGTATTAAAAAGAAGGGTCTTATACAACCGTCTTAGTCCCAGGTGCCTGAAGACCACTACTTCGAAGCCAGTTACTCAAGCATCTTGTAGATTGCACAGGCTGCCAGTCATGCAGAAACTTGTTTATATGTTCAGGCAAGGTGCAGTAGCTGTGCAGAGAGAATAGAGCTACCACTTCTCCCCCAAAAACAGTAACCGAGCTGGAGCAAAGTAAATGTGGCAGTCGAAGTGAGGGAGTTGGAAGAACAGTGTAATGTTTCAGACAGCAATCAGGAGATGCATTTAGTTTTAGGGAGTGGGGGGGAGTTTTAGGCTTAGTGTGCAGGGTGGGAGTTTAGGGTTAGGGAGTGTTAGGGAGGGATTGGGATCTTTAGGTTTAGAGAGTGGGGTGGAGATTGTTACGATTAAGGTTCAGAACAGGGTTTGTAGATTCATTGGGATATACAAGGGTAATGGCCATCAGGGCATTTATAAGCATAGCCACTCAACCCAACCCAGTTGTTTCTCTGTGTCATGGGTATTTATGAGGACAATATGTTAGTTTGGGCATAGTTACTTTCTGCCTCTGTATGTCAGAGGTGTGGGGACCAGACCCTAGGTAAATTTCTGATTTCCCATCCGTTTGCTAAGGTTATGCTTAAATACTGTTAGGGATGAACTTGGCTTCACATGGACTGGAACCTATTCCAGAGCTTGAGGATCCTGTGATATACCTATCTTTCTCTCCAACATGTCCTATTTACATCGCAAGCAAATTTTAAATCTTTGGATACAGAGGTTCTTTCTTATGCTGTTCATTTGGTGGATGTGCAAAAGGTCCATCAGAGCTTGATCCAAGGATGCCTTGTATGCCAGGAATAGATTGCCTCTCATTAACTTGTAGGAGATTGAGTATAGAGATAGGGCTTTAAGGCAATCTG
Organism: Protopterus annectens; assembly: GCF_019279795.1. Lineage (NCBI taxonomy): Eukaryota > Metazoa > Chordata > Ceratodontiformes > Protopteridae > Protopterus > Protopterus annectens. The sequence goes on along the minus strand of NC_056747.1, from coordinate 1,217,124,247 downwards.
TATAAGACAATGTGTTTATACCCTGGATTCTCTTTGTGGGCATTCCAACTGTTACATATGTCTGGTCAGGTACATGCTGAAGGAGACATTATACTCAATAGTTGGTATGATAAAGGCCAAATAAAATGGCACAATGACTTTCTTGGACCTGGATGCCATGCCCTTAATTATAAGTTGGGTGACATAGATTGATTTTCTTACTAACCTGACCACATGTTGGTCAAAGGCCAGATTACTGTCTACATATGTTCCCACATCCCAGACTAATGGGTCAACTCTTACAGGTGTCTTATTGATGGAGTAATTAGTCTTGTGGCCATTTTCCCAAAGGCACTGTAATGCATTTTTTGGCATTGAGTTTTAGCCATGAGTTTGACACTATTTATTTGTCTATGTTAGATCCTCTTGCAAGATATTTGTGTCGTGGGGGGAATCTGTGATAGCTCCCAATTTGCAGTCATCTGTGAACTTGGCCAGCCAAAGGCATTTGACATTAGCATTTGTCTCCTCACCCGGAGAATCCAGGGCCTCAAACATCTACCCTACACAGATAGGCTAAAAGCCCTGTCCCTCTACTCAGTCTCCTACAGAGTCCTCAGAGGTGACCTTTGTCTGGCCTACAAAGCAATCTCAGACCCCGGCCTGATGGGACTGCTGCATATCTGCAAGTCAAGCTCCGCTCAAGTAACCCACATGCATGACCTCAACCTGGTCTGTGACATCAATAGGACTTGTTGGCGGGACAGATTTGTGTCCCAGAGACCCCCCTTTTGTGGAATAGACTCCCTCTCCACGTAAAGCAAGAGTACCTCATTAAACCTTTGTAAGCACAGCCTGGATGACTTGATGGGGAACAGAAAATACACCCCTGGGATTCCACCTGTGTCCCTGCTGGACAGTGGCATAGGGTGCTGACTTGTTGGAACATGGGCTAAATTCTTGGCTAGGCTCTTAAGGGCCTCAGGGCCAATAGCCTAGTAACTTCCTATGATCCTAATAACAAGATACTTAATTAAGATAAGAGATAAAAAATGTATTAAATTGAAACAAGGTCATACTTTAACTTTGAAAATTGAGTAAACAAACTGGCTAGACAACTTAAACATAGTGTGAAACAAGGGCAGTAAAAAAAATTAAGAAAATGTATATAAATATATTGAACATATCAGGGAACAATTTTACAGATACAAAAGATATGGTAGGAATAAGTACACATGATAGATTGTGAGGAGATTCTCAAATTCATTCTAGAAACAACAAATTGCAGATACAGTGACAAACTCTTATGCAAAACAGTTTGGCTCCACCTAGGGAGTGATAAATTCTGCAAGTAACATCAACGCAACTTCAGATACTGATATAAAAATAATTACATCGAAAAATGAGGTTTGGCTACAAACCAATTTGCCCAGGAACATCTTCAGAAGGGGGAGGGGTTAGATAACTATATTAGTGGGATTTAACAGGGTTGGGGGCTGAAAGGGTTAAATGGGAGGAGGGATGATTGGGAGGAAATGAGGTAAAGGTGGGGAGGGACTTAAGGGGTTTAGGAAAGTGTAACTGGGTAAGGAATCACATTTTGGCGTGAACTTGTTACAGCAGGTTTTTCGTCCAGGACGACCTATGGTGGTCAGGTAGGCCTAAGAATAGTTGACTATGGAAGAGGTAAGTAATGCTCAATAACAAGGGTTGGTTTTTGTTTGTCTTTCGGCTTTTTCCCAGTAAGGGGTTGCCACAGCAAAACTCCGGTCTGCTAACGATTGGCAGTAGATGTTTACGAAACGCCAAGGTGCCAGCTCGGCGCCCAACCTTCAATGAAGGCACACCCATTTACGCATGCATGTCTTTCACACGCTACCCAACCACGGGGAGGACATGCAGACTCCACACAAAAGGCACTCCCAAGCCAAGCCGAGAATCGAACGGAAGAACCTCTTGCTGTGAGGTAACAGCGCTACTGCTGTATACTAGCAGTATATATTTATTTATTTTGGGGTGGGTCTTTTATTGCTGGGTCAGCAGTGACGACTGAGGGAGAGTGGTCTAGCATCCTTTTCAAGGATGCAGATTGGTAGAGAAGGACAGTTTAGTATCATGGTTTCAGCCGCTTTATTATATGGGGTTTAGGTAAGGCAGTGTGGGGATTACTAACTTCCTGTTGTGAGCAGCGCTACCACTAATAGCAGAAGCTTTGGCATCTTTAATTTATTTGGTTCACTAATCTGGTGTGAGCAGCAGGTGGACTGACTGGTCCTGGTTCTAGGGTCTTGGGGGCTCAATTTTATTATTGCTCTGCTTTTGTTCAATTTTCACCTCCATTACAGGAGGTAGGTTTCATGGCAAAAGTTTTCACGAGTACTGTGCTGGCCCTTCTGGGATGTGCATTTGCTGCTTTCTCAGGCTTGAGGAGCATCCTTGTGACAGTGGGGACAGTGCGCATGCACTGTCTACTTAAGGCTTCTCATTTAAAAAAAAATGGAAATGATTAACAAAGGGAGGTATGGAAGGTAGCGTTATTCCATTCGTTGGTAGAGTTTTTCGTGGTTGTTTCGGAGGAAGGGTGGTTGCCTCAGTGTCGCAGTTCAGTGCTCGGTTTTGGAGGCCATTCTAGCTTGGGCTTTGCTTTGGCATCATGTGTGCTGCAGTTTTGCTTGTTAGCAGCTCTAGAGGGTCACTGATTGGTGTGCTGTGATCTTGAAATTCCCTGGATGTGTGAGTGTGTCGCCAGATTGATGAGTGCCTGTTGTTTGTTGCCCCGCCGCTGTACTGAGTTTTTTTCCCTTCTCCAAGTGATGAGTGTTGGCTGTTTAGTGTGATTTTGTGGAGTGGAGTTGGATACTTGCCAGGTTGCTGGCAGAGGCACGCATCCTTGAGTTCTGTTGTTGGACGTTTGGTGAACAGTGAGCAATGCAAAGGGTGGAGGGGTGTTTTTGCTGTACATCGGCCTTGATGACAATCACATGTTTCGGTACTGTGGAGTTCCAGAGGAGGTGTTTTGACTTGACTCTTGTCATTTGTACTCAGTGGGGAATGTCCATTTTGTAAATCCAGGGCATTGGAAATTCTGTTTCTTTTCTGGATTGTCTTTAAAGGAGAGGATGGTGTGATGATGTGCAGTATGCTTGCCAGTCTGTGCATTCTGGTGGCATGCATACAGAGTGTGAATCTGGATTGCATGTTGGGCTGCGGGTTCCTTTGCTTGTCCAGTTCTGGGGAGGGAAGACTGATGGTTCAGGCATGGAGGTCGTGTGTATGGGAAAATGGATGGGACTGAAGGGGAGTGTTTGGACAACCTGGAATGCGAAGCGGTGGGCCTAGAGCTGGAAAGCAATGTAACTTTATTGGCATGTCTGTGCATGTGGTGCATCATGCATTTAGATGTGTACATTTGGTACATGAGTGCTGTGAGGGGATACATTGACATGTTTATATATGATTGTTGAATGGTCTGTTGTTGTGCTTGCTGCATGTTCCAGTTCAGCATGTTTCTATTGTCGGAACACAGCCATTTTTTTGTCTTTCCTGGTGGTGGTTTGAATGAGGGTTTCTGGTGGGTTGGTTGGTCTTGGTCATGGTACTGCGGTGGCTTTCTGTTGTTTTTTTATGGCTGGAGCTGGATGTTTGTCAGTTGTTGGCTGGGCTGGGGATGGTGTTTGGATAATATTTTTTGGGTGGCTGTCATGGTCGGCTTTGGATGAGGTTTGGTTCATTGGAGATGTTGGGGTTTCAGCAGCAGCTGGGTGGGTGGCATTTGTGTGTGACATGTGGCGGCCCTGGCTTTCATCATGGAGCTGATAGAGCTGTTTTGCAGACTTAGGTGTAGCTGCTGGTGTTCTAGTTGCACCGCATGTGCAGTAGCATATCAGGCCATTGGCTGTGCTGGCAGGGTTGGGGATTTGATGGGGAATTAGTAGTCAATGGATACCTTAGTCAATGGACACCTCCATTCGATGCAGGTTGGCAGACTTCTTTGGTTATTGGTTGGGTGTGTGCTGGGTTTTGATCCTTTCAAGCAGTTGATCATTGGGTTCGAGGTGAACAGCTGATGTATTCCATGTTTGTTTGATTTTGAGGCAGGAAGCAACCATGAGGAGGCTTTTTCTTGCACAAAATGCTTTCCCAGGATTAAGTGGAGGGGGTGAGGTCAGAGTGCAAGAGAGGAGAACTGCCCATACAGTAAGTGAAGTCGTCTTTGGATCTTGTCCAGATGTGAGTAGTGGTTGGCGTCATCTTCAGGGATATGGTTTTCTTGACTTGATTCTTAACTGTTTGTATCCTTGAGTGCTTTTGGAGATGTGTTGGGGTGTTGAGCTTGTATTAGATAGTGCATTAACTGTGAAAGAGTATTTTTTTTTAGCCCTAGTTGCCTGTGCCTAATGCCTAAATCAAATTTGAGGGTCCATTCTTTATGATTAATGGTGGTCATCAGTATTAGTCTTCATAGCTGTTTGATGCTTAATGCTTGTAGGACTGTGCAGTAGTATTTGGATCTGGCTGTATTAACTTGCTGGATGTGTAGGTCTTTGAAATAATAAATTAGATGATTAAGCCTTTAAGAAAGAAAATGAGCTGAGGTGGATATCAAGGCACATACTTGTAAGGTGGAATAAATTTTCCGCAGCAGGATCCAATGTCCTGTGTTACAGCCAAATGTGCTTGCAGGAGTTGTAATCAGACACGCTGTCTCTTTGGTATACACCCTTTGGGGATTTTAGAGTGGATGCCAGATATGTTTGTGTTCAACCATCTGAAATTACTGCTTTGGTTCAGGATGCCCCTTGTTCTAGGTCTGTTCTCCATACCTCTCAAGAGTAACTCATTTGGGGTTCTAAATGTTGCACTATTGGAAAGGTTTTAACTGAATAGTAAACAGAAAGGATTCATATTAATTTATTAAAAGATCCTTTTCATAAGTAAACCAGTATATTTTAACCATCCTATGACCTTCCTAGTTGAAGTTTTTAAGTAAGCCATTACTGTGCATTCCCCATTTTGGTAGTGTTCCTCATTTTGAGAGATGAAAGCTGAGAGCTATGTTCTCTCCTTCAGCTGAGGACAGGAGGTGGACTGGAAGGGTAGCACTGGCTGTTCGCAGGGTGACAAGCTTTTACTTATAGCTTTGTTTAGACATTTCCCTAGTGAAACTGAGAGGAATGATGGGCACGTATGTTGTTGCTATTTACAGTAAGTGGACATTTCTGCCACAAGTTTGCAGAAGGGATGTATTTTAGTTCAGTTATGCCCTTCTTTAAACTTTGGGTTTCTCCATTTGGGGTTCTTATATTTGAAAGATAACTCAATGTAAGTGTTAAAAAGGGGGGGGGTCATAGTGATAAGGTCTGCCGTATATACACAAGGTATAGGGTTTGAGGCTTATCTTTGTTCAGTTCTTGTAAAGGCAAAGTGATTGGAATTTGAGTGGGCATCAGTGGTGACCTGAAGAATAGGTATTCAAAAGGCTATGGAGGCTGTTTCAGTGGAGTCCCACTTGCTTGAGTGGTGCACAATGACGTCAGAGATGGGTGTGCACTGAGTAAGCAGTGGTCAGTGCCATGATGAAATGACTTTGAAAGGTAATGAATTCTTCTTGTATGGATTTTAATGGTTGGGGTCATGCACAATGGGGTTGCAGAGGGAGGTGTGTTTGGGTCAAGGTAATGTAGGGCTGGAGCTTGTGTATAGGGAGTTTGGGGATTACAGGTGGGGTAGAATCACAGTAATCATTGGAGCATAGGAAGCTATGAGGTTAATGGTTTTAGGGCCCTTTGTAGGCTAACCAAGTTAAATTTCTTATTTCCTCTTATGTCGCTTTCTGTCCTTCGATGGACATGGGTGGAACCCTGGGGTGAATTTATAGTAATTTATCCAGTTGCCTTTGGGTTAGTTTACTGGGATAGTCATTGGAGCAGATGGATAGGGTTGGTCATGGGGATTTCCATTTTGTTTACACATTTTATAGGAGGTGTTGGGTTTGGGGGAATATTTTGGGGGGGTTGTTTGGTGAATGATAGAAAGGAGGGGAAATTGGGGATAATGGGTATTTGGAGCTCAGTTTAACATTGAGTAGGTTTAACAGGGTTAGAGACTAGGGTTCACTTCAATTGTGTAAGGGCAGTGGGATGGGTTGTATTCAGTTGGGGAAGTGTATCACATTGCATTAACATTAAAGGCTTGTCACAGGAGCTTGTAGCACCTCTTTATAAGTGAAACATATGATGGGAAGAACTTTGAGGAAAAGATTTAGTTCTTTGACAGACTTGGAAGCAAGGTAAGACAGTTTTGTTGGGAAAGGGGGTGTAGCTAGGAATATTTCAGTTGCATGAATGACAAGGTCGAGTAAATTATTTTGGTAAGTGATCCCTGGTGTCAGTGATAGGGATAGTTTGAGAGGGAAGATGGACAGACTTGTCTGTTGCCAGGCTAGGGTATGATGTGGAGATTGGTGTTGAAATATGGAATTCAAAGGGTTTACAGTTACTATGGCATTTATGTTATGGTTATATTTAGTCATTCTGAAACTATTTGAGGGTCACCAAAGGCTAGGATGGTCATTCTGTGCTATGCTTGCACGGGATAGTTGGAGGGATGGCAGGACTGATTTTGGACTTTATGATATAAGGCTGCTAATAAGATGACTGTAGGCAATTGCTCTTGCATGGTTTCACGTGGCATTGGGTGTAATGTTTTGGTGTCGCCCAGAGCAGGTAATGTCCTGGGGCACATTACAATGTTAATATTGGTAGCTGGAATGAGTGAGAAGTTAGTTACTATACAGAAGTTATGCATAGTCGTTGTGGTTATTATTTCAGTATTGGGAAAGGGTTCTTTGGTTTAACTGTTAGTCAAGTGGTGGCTTTTGATGATCATATGACAAGGTGTTGGGTTGCCAATATGAATCTGGTTGGTTTAGAGAAGAGGGGTACACCGAATGATGTTTGGCTGAATCACCCCTCCCCTTTGGTGTGGATGATTAGGTGTTGAAATTTTGGTAAGTGAGAGGGGGAACAGCCTAGTCAGGCTGGTGGGCAGAGAAGAGGGACAGGCTTGCACTCTTCTGTCCCCCCCCCCCCGGTGTTTGGATGTTTCATGTCAATGAGTTGGGAGAGGAAAGTGAGCAGCTGGAGGCTGCTTAATAAATAAGCAAGCAGAGGTAAGGACGTTGCTTATTTGGTTGGAGGTGTAATTCAATAAATGGTATATGAAGTGAGTTGTTGGACACTGCTTCATAAGTAAAGTAAGCGAGTGGAGGTATGGATGTCGCTTACTGGATCAGGATGAATAAGATCATGCTGTCCTGATTGACATTTCATGGATGTTTATGCTGTGATTAAAATCAACAATACTGTGTTCATTTGTAATTAATAAATATTGGTTATCAAAGTTATGTTATGAAAATTTAATAATGTCACCAGGACAAAGAACAATGCAAACTAGAACCATGTAAAGTACAGGAAGGAGACAGAATTAGTAATAGTGACCTGAGGACTCATCAGCTTGAACTTAAGGTACTAATATGGACATGGGAAAGAAAGAGAGATCTCATATGGTCCAATATTTATGCAAAGAAGAAAAACATATTAATCAACACAAAAAGCAGCCCTAAAGATATTCAAGGAGAAATGTATGAAAAGGCATCCAGATATGGAAAATTTCACAATAAAAAAATAAGATCACAAAGAGAGATTGTAGAACAGAAGTTCAAGTAGAAGTTAAAAAAATAGAAGATGAAGTTATGGAATATTTGCAAAGTGAGGGATTCAATGTAGAAAGTCTAACACAGGTCATATCACAGCATGCTGGAACAATTAGTCGCCAAAGTAAGGAGAAAGAAGAGGAGCAGGAGACATCTGGAGACATACCTCTCAACCTGGAAACATCAAACATCTGGACAAAGCCCATGAAAAATAGGTACAAATTTGTACGCTGATTAACATAAAATGTGCATACATAATTATGTAGCCCCACACCAATGGAATTGTGGGATACCAACTTTTAATGCAAAGTGAGGAACAACCAAAATATGATCAGGAAATGCAAAATAAAAACAACAGTGTTTTATTTATATTAATATTTATAGTTGAACTTGTGCAAAACTAAAATGCAATACTCTTTTATAAAAATAACACTGGGTGCGGTGCGGCTGTGCTCCTTCATCCTTCAATAGCAAATATATAAACCAGAACAACAATATTATTAACACAAAATTAAGTTTGAACTTGCATAAAACTAAAATAAAATCCTCTATTTCTCTTATATAAAAATAAAATTTACTGTCTTGTACTAGTCTACTTACTACAGTATGTATACACACCAGGGGCAGCTCGTGCTGTAGGACTGCAGCCCTCCAACCTCTGTAGAAAAACAAAAAACTAAACATAAAAATGAAAAAGAAAACATCTGTAAGTTAAAACAACAAAAGTACATGTCAGAACTGTGCATGCGCACATACACATGCACTCAGACTGCTTTGGCAGCAGTCTGGATAGAGGAGAAGGCAGAGATGCCCCTCAGATACCCAAACGTCTGTGCAGTGATGACCGCACAGAACAGAGCAACTTTTGACTGCATCATCTGCAGGCTGAACCAGTCAAGAGGTACATTTCTGCAGGCTAGACCAATCAGACTCTCAGAGGCAGGACTAGTGTGTGCGCACACGGTACTGGCACTTTGAGACTTCACATGTGCTTCACATTGGATTTATGTATCTGGAGGGACTTGTGTTTCATGACGTTCGTTCAATATACTGTCATTCTGCAGGTAAGAGTGTGTGTGTGTGTGTGTGTGTGTGTGTGTGTGTGTGTGTGTGTGTGTGTGTGTGTGTGTGTAATGCCCCAGTTGCTATATACTGGTGGCTAGAGAGAACTCATGGTGGTGGGTAGAGAATGCCTCAGGCTTGAACCCTGTACCTTAGATGCAGGTGGCAAGGGCCTGAATTCCCTACCCACCACCATTTGTAAAAAATTTGCAGATTTGTGCCTCATATTTGTTCTGTTCTGTTCCTCATAAAATCTGTGGTTTCTGTATTTTTGTTACACAGTGGTGCAGTTAGTGGTGCAGGGGTAGCATTGTTGCCTGACAGCTGCAGACTCTGGTTTGATTCTTGATTGGGGTGCTTTTTGTGTGGAGTCTGCTTCTGTTCTTCATAAAATCTGTGGTTTCTGTATTTTTGTTTGCTTAAACAGTCAGTGGTGCAGTGGTAGCATTGTTGCCTGACAGTTACAGCTTCTTTGGTTTGATTCTTGGCTGGGGTGCCTTCTGTGTGGAGTCTGCATGTCCTCTCATCTTACAAAGCATGTCTATAGTGTTTCTCCCTGGGCCTGTGCTGAAAATTGGCTTTTGTTCCAAGTCGGACTTTCCTGGTTAACAAATGTTAAATAAATAAAAATGACAAGACATTTGAAATTCAGACTTCATATTCTTCAGAAAGTACACGGTAACACAAAACCTTTTATTCTAGCAATTTTCTAAGTTTATAAGATGTCCACGAAACAAAACGGAAACGCTTTTGTCCCCCCCCCCCCAATAAATGTTGTTTTTTTCCAGATTTCGTGTGCTGCAAAATTCAGAGATACAGCTGAGTGTCAAGTAGATTGTACAAGGAGATGAGAGCTGCAGGGGAACAAAAGTTTAATGCTGCTTATACTGAGTCTACTTGCATTGTTAATAGCACAAAAGGTAGTGTACTTGCTTTTGATGCAAAAGACTGTAGGTTCTTATCCCACAGTAGGCAGATGCATTGCTGATACTGTACTGTGCTGTAAAGGGGGGTGGATGCTGCAGTCCTTTTTGGCGAAGATACCTAGTAACTATGAACCTGTTATCAGTTTGCCATCCATTCACTATTGCAATATTATTAGCTTATCACTTTTTTAATGCAACATAGGCAATTTATTCCTCAAGGGCAACAGGCACTTTATTTGTAGATGAAACAATGAAATATAAAGTTGTTTGCTAGCAGCGACCACTTCATTAGTTACAGATTTCTTTAATGTGGAATTATTTAGATGACTTTTACTACTTCAGAGATTGTGCATATTTACTGATAATGGTGGACTGTAGAAGTCTGAGTAGACTTTTATGATGGAAATGTTCTAATTTGGGCAGTTTTGTCATTATTGGTGCATGCATTTCGTTTCATTGTTTACTGGAAAAATGTTCAAAACAATACATTTAAAACACCCTCTAACAACTGTACTGTATTGTACAAGGAATATAATTTAATACAATCAGGAAGGTGTATCAAAGAGCACGTGTATGTTTCATGTGCAAGGTGTCTATTATTTGAAAACAGTCCAAAGTTAATCTTCATCTGCCACTGGCAAAATGTATTTTCTTTGAATGTGGGTTTCAATGTTGTTTCAATGAATGTGAGTTTCAAGGGCAGAGAAGTTTTAATGCTAAGTCTATTTTCATTGTGAGACTGCATTGCTTTGTTTAGCAGATATCTATTAGGGTTTGTGCTGTAAAATGCAAAATAAAACTTTCAAATGAAATCTAAATCATCGCAGAAGTAAAGCAGTATGCACACAGTGTTTATGGTAAATGGGGTGAAATAATCAAGGAATTGGGACATTGGAATGGCTGCAGGGGGGAGGCTCCATTCGACCATGATTTTTGTGAGGGGCGTAGGGCAGCAAACAGCCTCGGCTGAACTATACCTCTCAACTGTCCAGATTTTTGCAGAATGAATAGATTTTTGCTTCTTGTTTTTGGTTTGTTCCTCATAAAAATTTGTGTTTTTTGGCAAATTATTTAGGAATTAAGTCACTAAATAATGACAGACATTAAGTTACAGACGTCATAACCTTCAGAAAAATGCTTGCAAATGCAAGAACTGTTATTCTATCAACTGTCCTAAGTTTATACAAGAGTAATTTTTAATACTGTTTGTATGTTCGCCCAATATATTTGGCCTTATCCAGATTTCCTGCATTAAGAGGTTGAGAGGTACGTGCAAATAAATTGCTTTATAGAATTAGGAATATCCAAACCACTCAACTGTCCCCAATTTTGGCTCAAAATGTTGCTCTCCTCCTAATAATCCCTCCACAAAATAGCAATTTTGGAAGAAAATGTGGAGGGTTTACAATTATAAATAACTGTAATGATCAGAGTTATAGATTACTTTTATTTCATAAATGCATGTAGATTCTCTAATTTTGTCAGCTGCTCCAGTTAACAGTACAAGTATTAAAAATGTGTCCCTTCTTTGACAGGTTCTCAGCTGTATTATGTGGCAATTTTATACTTCTGCATCACATTTTTGGTCCGTTTTTCATAAAATTGTAGTTTTCTGGCAAATTAGTGGCAAATCATTAAAGACTGACGTTAGAAAATAATGGCAGACATTTGAGTTTCAGATTTCATACCCTTCAGAAAATTCATACTAATGCAAGACCTACTACTATTCTATTATCTTTCTAAGTTTATAAGAGCAATATTTAAAAATTGTCCATATTTTTGGGCCTGTGTCACACTTCTATGTATGGCTTTGTCCAGATTGCTTGCTCTGAGGTTGAGCGGTATGAGTGTCACAGCCATCACCGTCAGCTAGAGACATTTCAAATTGTGACATACTTGTTGCACCCCACTCCGCCATATAGTGACTCTTGATGTGTCCAAGCAAGGCAAAGCGCAGTTATGCAGTGTAAGTTTGCAGAGTATTCCCCAATCCAAGGTAGACACAAGTATGGCAGTGGCTTTTCATCTGTCCTTGATTTTGCATAATGTTCTGGTTTTCTGTCATATTTTTATACTGTTGATTTATGCTTCTTATTATTCAGAAAATGCACAGGATTACAGTATTTTCAGAAGCTCATTACATTTGTTGGAGACTTGCAGTCATCGTTGCAGGCTTTACCCGTAAACTAAACAGAATGCCAGTCTATCATGTCTGGTCCATAACTTGTGCAGTAATCCTTTAAGCAATTTATCTTGCTCTTGTTTCTTGTTTGCTGTTCATTTTTTACTTTGATCATGTCTTCCCTATGAAACAAGTAGATAGTTGTCAGGCAGCAGGTCTTTTTTGGATAAGAAACATTTTTACAAGTGGGAGTATCACAGAGATTGCTACTTTCAGCATGTTATTTGGTAATTTTATAAAGCTGAATATAAATTATAATTAGAACTGCAGTTCAAGGAGAAGTGGTTTGAGTTTAGTGTTGCTTGATGTTCTTTGTGTTTCACTGTTGCAGTCATTACATTTGGGTAATCCTGCTGGCAGGTTGCCCTCAGTCGGCCTGAATTCCAAAGTCCTGGGTCCTGCGTCGGATGCTGTCGCCCCTTCCCTGACATCAGGTCATCAGGGGTATAAAAGATGCGGCCAACGCCATTTTCTTCAGTCTTTCTTGCCGCTGTGCCCAAAGCAGAAGCAGTTCACAAGTGCCGGTCGGCCGACTCCTGAGATTTTCGTGTTTGAGTTTCAGATCCAAAGTCTTCAATAAAGCTAAGTACCCCGTTGGGGAAACTTTTTTTTCTTGCCCCAGACCGATGTCAGAAAAAGTTAATAATTGTATTTCTTGTGGAAAGCAAATACCTCATAAGGACTTTCATTCTTACTGTATTCCTGGACTAGGCCCTGATCACAATGTTGCTGGTTGTCAGTTTTGTGCTAGATTTAACCAACGCACTATTAAGCGTCGGTATGATTTTGTTCTAAACTTTTTTGGACGCCGGTTTAATTATCCAGAAATGTCGTCGGATAGCCATCCGACTACCGGAGTTCACAAAAAATGCAAAGAAAAGGAGAGAGATAGACAACTGAGGCCCAAAACCGACGACGAAACTTGTCCTAAGCCAGTCTCCGGTTCTCAGTGAGGCACTTTCGCAGCCCCTGACGCCCGCTACTTTAGAGTCGCAGGCCACTACCGACTCCCACACGGAGTCGGCCATGCCGCTGGAAACTCAAGGTATTTGAGCCTCGGATACTATTCCTTCAGATGGGTCCAGAGCCGTTGAGCAGGCACTGGCTTCTGAGGGTGTGTTCAGACCTAAACATCTTTACATTAAACCAACTTCAGCTTCAAAGGCAAAGACTAAAGCACATACTAAAGCAAAGAAACAAACTCAAGAGCCACATGGGCAGGCCTCTATGCCCAAAAAACAGATGCTCAAAATGGCCGAAGACTTAATTACCTTGATCAGGGGTTCCCATCCCCCTCCCGATAAGAGGCCTAGGCAAGAGACTGACTATGAATCTTCAGATCAGGTTTCTATTTCTTCTGATTCCTCTTCTGATCAGGAATATTCTCTTCCTCCCATGAGGATTCTGACGCTGAAGAATCCATACCTTCAGCTTCTCCTCCAGAGGACTATTCTTTTGGGCAAACCTTGCATACCATGAGGGAGCATTTCCACTGGGAGAGCCAAGATTTCTCAGAATCTAAAAAGAGGCTCAGGGATTTCCTTTTACTACCCCAACACAGGCCACTAGCCATCCCACCTGTGTTAGATATTGTAGATGATGTGTTTTCGGAGTCTAGTCTTACCCCTGAATCCTCACCTCCAGCTCCTGTTAAGCCTGACAGATATTACAGGGTCCCTGACTCTCATAAATTCCTTTTTAAAAACCCTGCTGCAGACCCAGAAACTATTTCACAGTGTCCCAAAGGAGTTAAGGCTTCCACTGCAAAAAAACTCTACCCCCTCTGACAGATTCTAGGGCACTGGATAGATGGGGAAAAAAGGTTTACACATCTGCTACCTTGGCTATAAGGGCCTTAAACTGTCAGTTTCATATGCTTAAATATCAGCAACATGTCATGACATTGCTTAAACAGAAAATGTTATTAAACTCTGACTGTGCAGAAAACAAGGAAATGCAGGATTTATTGCATGCAGCTGAACAAGTTGGAAAGCATACTTTGCAATGTGGTTTTGATTCTTTGGAGGCCTCCTGCAGGGCCACAGTTACGGGTTCTGTAATTAGGAGGCATGCTTGGTTAAAGGAACAAAATCTGCCTGACCATGTCAAGGTTAAATTATTGGATGCACCTTTACAGCATGATACTTTGTTTGGTGTTAAGGCAGAGGAGGTGTTAAAAAAAACGGAGGACAAAGCTAAATCTATGCAAACTGTCAAAGATTTTTTACAAGTACAACCACCTAGGTTTAGCAGACACTGGCCTACAAAGTATTGGTCCTTTCTGTGTCAGACCGACCTCAAAGGGGCAGATCCAGACGTCCTAGAGGCAGATCCCAGACGGAAGGTTCCTACAGGTCAAAGCAATGGGGTGCTTCTATCTCCAAAGTTGGAGAAGACAAATCACAACCATACAGGAAACAGTCCCAATGACTTCCCCCTTCCTGCACCAAGCAATTATCTGCTGGCAGCACCCTTAGGAGAAAAGTAGCACTTTTTTCTCAAAACTGGCACATTATAACCCAGGACAAGTGGGTTCTAAATATCATGTCACAAGGGTACAAGTTCCGTTTCCATACCCTGCCAAAGGCAAACGGCTGGCCAGATCTGCCAAAAAATCAATGGGCAGAGGCACAAAAACAAGTCTCATCCCTCATGGACATGGGGGCCATTCAACAAGTACCAGAGCAAGAGCAGGGACAAGGATTTTACTCAAGACTGTTCTTGGTACCCAGAAAGGACAAGACCTGGAGACCATTACTGGACCTATCTATTCTGAACACATTCCTGGATGTACCAAAATTCAAGATGATGACTTTGCAGCACCTTCTGCCCATGCTGGGCAAGAATGTTTGGCTGGTGACTCTAGACCTAAGAGGCATACCTGCATGTCCAAATCAGACAATCATGCAGAAGATACCTCAGATTCAAGGCTGGCTCAATGAATTACCAATTCTCTGCACTTCCCTTTGGCTTATCTACTGCGCCCAGGGTCTTTACAAAGTGCCTGGCACCAGTAATTGCATTCTGCAGACAAAGAGGAATACAAATATATCCTTACTTGGGCAACTGTCTAATTCAAGCAGAAAACAAGGACATTTTTCTACAGCATCTGGCATTTGTGAAAAGACTTCTAACATGCCTAGGGTACACAGTCAACGAAAAGAAATCAAAACTAGTACCCTCTCAAGAGATAATATTCCTGGGTGCAAGCTTAAATGCAACTGCCCAGATGGCTTATCTCATGCCAGACAAACAAAGGCAACTGACTACCTATTTCAAAATGTTGGCAACAAATGCCCAGTTATCTGCAAGAAAAATTCTGCAGGCTTTTGGCTTCATGGCATCATGCATCCTACTAATTCCATATGCAAGACTGCATATGAGGAAACTTCAATGCTACCTAAAAAGTGTTTGGACTCAACATTGCCACAGGCTGGAAACAATGATTACTCTCATTCCCTGCCTACAACAGGAGTTTCGATGGTGGGCAAAGGCTTGTCACCAAAACAAGGGACAGCCATTCACATAACCCCCAGCCAGGCAGATACTAACAACGGATGCATCAGATTATGCCTGGGGGACCCACATGTCAGGAAGATGCATTCAGGGCACATGGTCCTCAACCCAAATGCATCTACATATCAATCAAAAAGAGATGCTAGCTGTTCAGAATGCCCTGACAGCCTTCAAGGACCTACTTCATCCGGGACAACTGCTGATAAAGACAGACAACACCACGGTCATGTGGTATATAAACAAGCAGGGGGGCACACATTCTACCCCCTTTGTAGACTATCCATGACTTTGTGGGACACAGCATTAACTTACCAAGTACATCTGCAGGCGCAATTCCTGCCAGGAAGGAAAAATACTCTGGCAGATGAACTAAGCAGAAACCTAATGGATCCCCATGAGTGGCAGCTGGATCCACAAGTCTTCAGCATGATAACAAGGAAATGGGGATGCCCGGACATAGATCTATTTGCCTCCCCCCACAACTACCAACTAAAAAGATTCTGCACAAGGACTTATCACAGACAAGCATGGAAAGTGGACGCCCTATCTTTCAGCTAGAAAAACCTATCAGTATATGCCTTTCCCCTAATGACTCTTCTCCCCAAGGTACTCCTAAAGGTCAGACAGGAGAAGCCAAAAATGATACTGATTGCCCCAGACTGGCCCCGCCAGTACTGATTTCTAATCCTAAATACCTTGTCTCAATGCCCAGCTTGGACCTTACCTCAAATACCTCATCTACTGTCCCAGCAAAACAATCAGATCCAGCACAGCCAACACAGGACTTTAAACCTGGCAGCATGGCGGATATTGTAGTCATTCAAAACACACGTCTCAGTAAAGCTGTGATGGATGTCATTTTGGAGGCCATTAGGCCTAGTACTAGAAAATCTTATGCTGGAAAATGGAAGAGATTCTGTGCTTGGAACCAGGCACAAGGAACTGATACAGCTGTGCCAAATATTCCTCAGATTTTGCAATACTTAACTAAGATACTGGACAAGGGCCTATCTTTTTCATCTAATAAAATTCATGCCTCTGCCATTTCAGCTTATTACAATACAGAGCCACCAATCTTTTCTCATCCCTTATTAAAACAGTACCTCAGAGGAGCCAAAAATTTAAGGCCTCCAAGGAGATCACCAATGCCTGCATGGGACCTCAACTGTGTCTTGGAAAAACTCACCCTGCCTCCTTTTCAGCCAGCTGCTAATGCTGATATAAAGTTTTTATCTTGGAAAACAGCTCTGCTCCTAGAAATAACTTCTGCAAGACGAGTTTCAGAGCTACAGGCACTCATGACCTGTGGAACCTTTTATCATTGTTTTATCCAGACAGGGTCTCTCTGAGGACAAACCCAACATTTATGCCTAAGGTGGTGTCCAGTGTGGCTCTTAACCAAACTATTCACCTGCCAACTTTTTATCCAAATCCACAGAACAAGGGGGAGAGAATTCTGCATTCTTTGGACATACACCGACAGCTTAGATTCTACTTGGACAGAACCAAAGCTTTCAGATAGACAGAGCAATTACTAGTAGCATATGCTGCAGGATCACAAGGAAAGGCTATCTTAAAGCAGACTATTTCAAAGTGGATAGGCCACTGCATTCGTTTCTGCTACTTACACCATGGCAAGCCAGTGCCTAAGGGCATTAGGCCATATTCAACCAGAGCTGCAGCCACTTCAGCAGGCTTTCTCAGGGGAGTACCAACTAAGGACATTTTAGAGGCTGCTACTTGGGGTTCAGTGCACACCTTTACAAAGCACTATCATCTGCCACTCTTCTCTAAATCCAGGGCAGGCTTTGCCACTGCAGTTCTGCAGGGCCTCATAGCCATTCCTAATGCTGTTTAGCTACAGCTTCCAAAACCATAGCTTTGGGACTCTACCCAAATGTAATGACTGCAACAGTGAAACACGAAGAACATAGTACAGTTGTGTACACTTACCATAAATGTAGATGTTCGAGTGTATTCACTGTTGCAGTCCAGGTTACCCACCCGCCTTCCCCCTTTTTCTTCTGATGGAACCTAGCTTTCCTTCTCTGATTTATACAACCTATGTGGTGTATTTGCTTGTAGAGGAAGGTACAGTTTATATTGGTGCATGTATTTATATATATATATATATATATATATATATATATATATATATATATATATATATATATATATATATATATATATATATATATAAATTTTGGCTACCCTTTTAGGGGGCACCTGACATCTGGGGCAAGAAAAACTAAAGAAAATGGCGTCAGCCGCATCTTTTATACCCCTGATGACCTGACGTCAGGGAAGAGGTGACAGCAGCCAACGCAGGACCCAGGACTTTGGAATTCAGGCCGACTGAGGGCAACATGCCAGCAGGATTACCCAAATGTAATGACTGCAACAGTGAATACAGTCGAACATCCACATTTATGGTAAGTGTACACAACTGCACTTTTTTTTTATACTTAATTTTGACTGGCATTCCAGCAACGTATTTAAAAAGTAATTTATTTTTTCATGCCTCATAACCTTTGTGTTTCCATCTAGATATTAAGTAAGCTGTCATGTAGCCAATGCATTGAAATATTTTTTTTTCTTCTACACTTCATTATGTCTTGATTGGACTCTCGTAATGACAGTTTGGCACCCAGGGCAGCGTATTTAATTAAAGTTCCAGTTGTTGTGGTTTTGAGCAAAGCCCCACCCCTTTCTAATTGGCCACACCCCTTCCCTTTGGCCCCACCCATTCAGCTGCCTCCTGTAGCCCCACTGATACACACACACACACACACACACACACACACACACACATTTATAAAACAATCAAACAAATTCTAACAAGTAGTACACTCAGACACTGACTGGTGTAAAATTTAAATAAATAAAAATTAAATAAGGTCTGGAATGGATTCTAAACTTGTATAAAATAAAAGTGAAATAAATACAAATGAGAAATGAAATTTTTACCTGTTAACTAATGCTAACTACTGAACTACATAATACAAATTAACTCTAGTGCATCAAGTCCTAACTGTATGCAACAATTAGATTTATAAAAAAAAAAAAAAAAAACACTGCCTTCCCTAATTGTGATGTGCAATGATGAACCTATAATCAGCTGCTTGCCTGCGCTCCACTCCTTCCAACTCTGTCCACCAGTCCCATGACTCCCACCCACCTCTCTTTCTTTTATTTCCTAACCAAGTACCCATGAGTCCAGCACGTGCACTGCTGCTGTGCCTGCTAAATGTAAATAAACAACTCAAGTTTGTCCATGTCCAGCACGTACACTGCTGCTGCGCCTGCTAAATGTAAATAAAATAAACAACTCACTCACCCCACGAGTCCAGCATGTGCACTGCTGCTGTCCTGCACCTGATAAATGTAAATAAACTATGTGACCACCTGCAGAACTAAACATGTCATGCTTCTAATCTTTTGTTTGGTTTGGGGAAGGAGGGTTGCCTGGTTGCTGGTTCTCAGCTTGCCTTGTTCCACTGGCACCAGGCACCAGCACCACCACAACAGTAAAATACTCTCCTGAATAACTCGGTGATGCACTGCCGACTTTCTTTCTCAGACACAAGTAAAGCAACACACAGTCAGCAGCACAGCCAGCCAACACTATTCTTCCTCTGCCCCGTTTAAAGTGTATTTCCCTAGTGTACAGTAATGCAGCTGTTGCACACAAAACACAAACACCACATTAAATTTAAATAAAAAAAAAAAAACAAGGGTGGTCACTGGTTGGGGTCTAGGTATCCTCCTGTGATTGCAGAACAGAACTCAGAACACAACACACTGACATTGTGACTGTCTATTGTCTATATTTGCAAACCAAGGTGCGAACGGACTGCGGCGGTTAACTGTTCCTTCCATTCCAAAATCCAAATCCTATTCCTGGTACACTACACATTTTAATACAACAACAAACAAATTATTTTTCAGTTTCTCACAACAGCTAGGACTCGGAGCCTAGGACTGAGGAAGCAGCACTGAAGATGAGATGACAACTTGACAAGTAAGTCACTTCTTAATTTTTCTGTGTGATCGGATCTCAAATCTCAATCATCTCAATCATCTCAACAACTGACACAATAGGCACTGGGACCCCAGGTGGCCTGCAATAATATCTCATTCCAGCCCAGCAAGCAACTGAACTAGCACAAAATAGTATGCACTGCAGACAGGGAGAGACTAAATAAATACATACGTACCTGTTGTTGGTCCAGGGTGGGCCTGACTTCTCTGAGTCCTGACTCCTGTCCTGTTCCTTCGACTTAAGAAGAGAAGAGACAAACCTTACCTTAACCACATTCCTCCAGATGCAGCAACAGCATTGCAGCAACACACGCCTACCTTTCTGAAAGCCCCCTGGCCTCCGATAATTTTATTTCTCTTTCTTTTATCCTCCTGAAGTGAAGGCCGATACTAGCAACAACAGTCGATTATTTACAAGTCACGACGCTTATTGGATTTTTTTTTTCCTGAAATATTCAAATATCCAGTACTGGCTAAGCTGGTTCTTCACATTTAGAGGGAAAAATGAATGGGAAGGGATTGGGGAAGGGAATGAAGTAATGTATGCGGCTATGCATGAGTGAAGTATGAGATACATGATACTTTTTACTTTGTCTTTCGACTTTCTGCCATTTGCAGATGCAGAATCGATTCATATTGCTAGTGCCCGGCACAGACTGCTCATGGAGCTGACGTCACTGCTCATGCCTCTGAGCGATGACGTCAACCCAGAAACAGCGAAAAACAAGGCAAAAAAAAAAGCTGGGAAAATCAGAAATTAGGGGTGCTACTCGGGAATTGTGGCACCCCATCATTTGAACATCAAAAACCGAGCGATTCGGTATGGTTGAGAGGTATGTCTGGAGAAGAAATATGGACATGGGAAAGAAAAAGAGATTTAATATCATGCAATATTTATGCAAAGGAGAAAGCAAAACTAATCAATGCAAAAAGAACAACACCAAAGATATTTGAAGAGAAATACAGGCAAAGACGTGAATATGGAAAATCTTACAACACAAAAATGTAAGAAAACAAATAGGAAAAGTAGAAAAGATGATTACTAATGGAGAAGTTAAAGAATTAGAAACTGAGGTTATGGAGTACTTGCAAAGTGAAGGATTTAGTGTAGACAATTTAACTCAGATAACAACACAACAGGACAGAGTAAAGGACACCCAAATTAAGGAGAAACCAGTGGACTAGGAAGCATATAATTAGTTGACATATGAAGATACTTTGGAGCCTTCCACAGGAAACCAGCACAAAGGTTCAGTTCGAGCTAGACAGCAAAGAAAAGAACAGAAAGCTTTGGCAACTCTGACACAGTCAAGATAGGCCGGTGAGTTCCCACATAGAAGAGCAAAGGATGACAAAGGTGAAATTGAAGAGAATATGCTGCAGGAAGATGCTATAGAACTTTCTACAGAATGCCCACAGGAAATGGAGAACAAAAATGTGCCCTCAGTTTAGAAGAAAATGAGCTAAGAGAAGAGTTGCTTGGTTTAATAGAGATAGATAGACATATTAAGATCAATGAAAGAAATAGACTGCGGAATGTCAATAAAACCCCAAAAGTCAGAAGTCTGATAAAACAAATGAACACAGTAATTCAGACTGTCTGTAGAGATCCTTGCAATATAACAGAAGTAAACAGGATATATTACTGTGCACCACGGGAACACAGGGTAGTAAGGGAAAGGAAAGGGAGAAATTGAATACCATCATGGAAGTATCGAATAGAGAAAGCTATAAAACAATCAAGACAAGAAGTGTCACTGTTAGAACCGTATAGAAGGGGAAGAGATCAACAAAATACTCATAGAGATAGTGCTGATAAAAGCAATGGACAGTATTATAACAGATCAGGATTTATCATGCAATATCGCAAATAATAAACTAAAAATATCAGCACAGGCAGAAAAATTTAGAAGATACACAGATAAATATAAATGAAAAGCACAAAATAAGCAATTTATTAATTACCCAAAAAAAGTTTTCTAGAGAATTGGGAAACAAGGTAAAAGGAATTGAAAGATCACAAAAAAAGAAGAAATAGATATATTTTGGAGAAGCATTTATGAAGATCCTGTGGAACTTAACAAAGATGCTAAATGGATAGAAGAAGTAAAAAAAGAATAAGAGGTTCAAAGGTACAGGATATGAAATGGGATGAAGTAACAGCCAGAGAGATTGAAACATAGTTAAGAAAAGCCTTTAATTAGAAAACCCCAGGCCCAGATGCAGTACCTAACTTCTCGTTAAAAGTATTAACATCTTTGCATGAGAATTAACCATGAGTAAGAACTATTTATATGCGCACCCCGAACAGACACCAATCTGGCTAACAATAAAAAACATTATCCCGCATTTATGGATAAAAGAGTGCTTAAAATGTATAAGATGCACCTTACACTGATAAACTACATCACAGAGACCATGGAACAGTGGCAAACTACTTTGCAGTTAAGTCATGATAAAGGACAAATTATTATTCCAGGGATAAAAATCCAAAGGAGGATGGTGACTCTCTGTCACTGCTGTTCTTTTGCCTTGCCCTTAACCCATTAAGTTGTCTTCTTAACAGATTAGATTGTGGCTATAATTTGGGTCCCAGAAAGCAACAAAGTGTAAAGACTTCTCATCTTCTGTTTTTCAATGATTTAAAACTGTATAGCCCATTAGATGAGGAACTTTAAGCACAACTGCAAGTAGTCAAAACTTTTTCAGATGATATAAGAATGTCATTTGGTCTTGATAAATGTGCAAAAGCAACCTTTAAAGCAGGAAAGCTGCAGCACCAAGAAAACATCAGTTTGGGACAAGAATGTGATATAAATTATCTTGAGCAAGAGGTAGCTCATAAATATTTCAGAATTGGTGAAGGATCAACAGTAAAACATGAAAATGCAATAAAACTTGGTAAGGAATGCTTTAGAAGACTTAAATCTAGGAGCAAAATTCAAGCTATAAACCAATTTGCACTTCCTGTCCTAACATACAATGTTGGAGTGACTGACTGGCCCCAAAAGGAGTTGGATAGATTAGACAGAATAACAAGAAGGATGCTTCAAGCTCATTAAATGATTTATAAAAATCAGTGCATACCAAGATTATATATTCCCCATTCTGAAGGACGTATGGGCCTCCATGAAATTGATTAGATGTATAGATCTACAGTCGTGAGACTTCATACATATCTGCTGACCTCACAAGACCCAAACATAGTGAAAGTTTTGAAACATGAGGAGAATAAATCTAAGATGACTTCCCTTCTTAGTCTAGCAGAAGCATATTGGTGTCATGGAAATCAAACCAGAAGTAGATAAAAGTAAGGCAGCAACTGAACATACCAAAAAAAAAAGAATATAAGGTGAAGGATCAGATAAGAAAGCAAGAAATGTGAAAAATGCATAAATACAGTTGCAAGTATAGAAAACTCCTAGAAGAACCTCATGTTCATCAGGATCGAATGCACGAATGGTTAAGGAGAGGCAAATTCAAACCAAAAGATGAAAGGTTAATATTGGTGGCACAAGATAGTAGGCTACATACACATTGGTTTGCAAAGTCCAATGAACATGTGGGAGAAACAAACAAATGGAGGTTTTGTAAAACAGAATTGGAAACAGTTGCACACCTCGTTGCTGGTTGTGATATACTAGTGGCGGAAGGATTGTATACTGAAAGGCATAATAATGTGGCAAGACTGTTGCACTGAGGGATTGTCCAAACATTACAGTACTGAAGTAAGTAGCTGAAAAACGCTGGAAACATGAGCCACAAACCATCACAGAAAATGATGAAGTCTACAGCACATGGATCATCCATTACCAACAGTTCAAAAAACAGATGCAAGAAAAACAGATTTAGTGGTCCATGAAAAGAAGGCAAAAGTAGCATTGATCATTGAATTCACTAAACCCATTGACTACAGTGTCTTGTGTACAGAGAGACACAAAGTCATAAAATATCAGGATTTGCAAGCAGAAAGCAGCAATGTGAAAAAAAGATACCCAGACAGTTCCAATAGTAGTAGGAGCAATGGGTCTTATAAAAAAAAACTACAATCGTATGTAGATATGTTACCAATACATGTGACTCCATACGAATTGCAGAAGGAGTTATTATAGGAATGACTGTTTTGGTATATTGGCAGGCTAGAAATGCATTATTGCCTGTGTCTGAAATATTTATATGTATGTATGAGAGATATAAATGCAGCCTGAGTTCTAGACAGCGGATATTATACTGTCTTAACATGAGATTAACAGTGACTTTAAAGTCTTCCTAGATATGAGGATCCCTGATTTACCTTCTTATACATTTGTGGTATAAGTGTGCATCCCATTCACTTCACTTCACTTTAGCCAACAACCCAGCACTTCACAGTGTCTACTTTTCCATATCTGCTTTAGGTCTAAGAACAAAATACACTGCCATTGCCTTATGGAATTTTAGGCCAATATTTATTTCCACTTCAGTCTTTATCTTTGTTTTCTTGACGGAGACTTTGTTGGCATCTACAAAAATTGTGTCAGCTTTTCAGCCATGGCAAATTGTTACTGTCCTTAGGTGCAACCTCCAGCTTCTTATAAACCACAGGGTCAGTTCAGCTGTTCTTGCCTACTTACTTTTAAGAAATGCTCAACCTCCTGCATCATATACATTCATACATTCACGTTCAATTTATCTTTTTTGCCTTTGTATGTCATAGATAGGGATACAAGTTTTCCATCTTATAATAAAAGACCAGATAATTCTGAATTTAGATGGTCTGAGTATTGGTAAAACAAGTTTTTTTTTTTTTTTGGAATTTGGCATTTTTAGAAAACGTGTCTGCAATTGGCACCTCATAATTTATTCCTTACTCTAAATAATTTGTAGTCTTTTTTTCTCCACACAATAATGTGTAGCCCCATCTTACTACTATTTTCTCATGCAAACACTAGCCCGCAACACTGAAATGGACACAATATCAGCTTTTGAGTCTTCTCCTTTTGGCTTTTTCCCAGAGATGGGTTGCCACAGTGGAGCAACGGTCCGCAGAATGATTGGCAGTGGAGTTTTACAGTGTCAAGTTGCCAGCCTGGTGCCCACCCTTCCACAAAATACACACACATGCACATACTCACACCTAGGGCCAATTTAGACTGTCCAATCCACCTACAGCATGTCTTTGGGATGTAGGAGGAAACTGGAGCACCGGGAGGAAACCCACACGACCGCAGGGAGGACATGCAGTCTCTGCACAGAAGGCACCCCAGCTGAGAATCGAACCAGAGAACCTCTTGCTGTGAGGAACAATATCAGCTTTTGAGTAAAAAAATAAAATTAAAAACAATATATTTCTGATTTTTTAAGGTAACAAAGCTGAGTCAATGTCTGCCTCAAACATTTGCATCCTGTTTGCAAAACTTGGTTGTATTTTGTTTTCTTTTTCTGATTTTGCCCCTGCTGACTACAGCTGCTCTTACTGACAACCCTTGGTGTTGTGTTTATACCTCCATCCTTAGGAAGTCCTTACTTAGAAGTCTTTACTTGGGTGTTGCACAGTGGTAACATGGCAAGACAGTTTATGACCATTGATACCCAGCACACTGCAGATGCCGTTGTATTTTGGTGTGCTATAGTGTCCTGTGAGTTACATACCACTGACATGCAGGGACACCAGTGTGGGGATGTGTATGTTTTCACACACATTCTTTCATTGCATCTTTTTCCCTCACACCCATCTGCATTAAGAGAGCTGAGTGAGCTATGGTCCCTTCCACCACCAAGGAGAAAGCTTTTGCTTTTCTTCTTGAGACTGCAGAGCTGACCCTAAGTTACTCAGTCATTTCACCACCTGAATGTCCACTGCCTTGCAACAAGTAAGTCTAGCATAACTGCTTGTACAGACAGATGTCCTACTGCTGTACTGACAGCTGCTGGTGTAATACAGTTTTTTTACATTTTTGCTTGCTGAGTTGCTTCATTCACTGTTGACATCAGGTGTCCTGTTGCACTATATATATAGTGCAGTGTTGTAGATGCAGATTCCTCTCTTGCATTGCCTTCTTGGAAGGTAAGTGTTGGAGTACAGGGCACAGTTTCATCATTCTGTCTTACTACATGTGTACTTTTATTTAGTGTTGTTTGTCAGAGGTAGTGATCACGTGGTCTCTCATGCATTCCCACTGTAGATATGTGCCATGTACCACTGTTAATGTGTCCAACCCAAAGGTGTAGTGTTTGGACTCCAACAGACAGCAGCTTACTAATTGGAAATTTCCCTCCCTTACTGACCATGTGAAACTTAAGACAGTGGCAACACAGGCATATTAGGATGATTTCTTTGTAACTGAGATGATTTATCTCATTAAGCTTTCCTCTGAAGATATTTACTGATGTTTGATTTTTTTCCTTTGCTTATCATTCTGCTTAGAGTAGGCTTTGTTGTGAACTATACCGGCATCTGGCATCTGTTTTATGATTGTATCCAGGCTATTCCACATTTAATTATATGGAAGCTTACAGAGGTTAAATAATATGATCAAGGTTACACGGTAACTGATTCATTTACGGAAATTCTGGATGTTTGCCTCCTTGCACAGAATCCTACTTTTTTTAAAACTAAAATGTTATGTTATTTGCATTTCACTGCTCCTAATTAAGTACTGCCAGAGGGAAATGTATTTTGAGATCACTTTTATGCAAATAACTTTTGATGAGATTTTACCGAAGTAAAATAAGTAAGCCAATGCAGTGCTGCCTGGGGCGTGAGCTTCTGCTAACTTTTCTGCTGCAGCACTGTGTACTTGGGCATTAATCTACATTTTCCTGGAAGGAAAATAGTTAAAATTCCAGGCTGCAGCTGTCTGGCTTCAGGTGACAGGTTGGAAGTAGGGTCCATGAATAATGTGGTTTAAGTTCAGCCTCTCTAGTATGCATGTGTTTGTGTGCTGTTTATATCTATCTAGTGGCTTTTTAATGAAATAATTGACTTTCTTGTTTACATAGTACAGTTTTTAAATTCTTCACAGACAGATTTATAGTGCTTTGTTGCAAAAATGGGGAAATATTGGGTTATGCTGCTTCTTTTAGGTCATGCAATCCACTCTGAGACCTGCCCTATTATCATCTCAGTCCATGCAGGTAAATGTGTGACCTGAGGTCCAGGAAGAAAATCAGGATCAAAGACAAGATGGTGTGAGCAACATTGATCGGTCACTATAAGAAGGAAAAACTATGAGAAATGTTTTTACTGGCAAGATAGGACAGCAGAGATTTATCTGACCAGCTTCTAAGTCATTCTTATTTTGCTAGCTGAGGTTGTCTTGACAAAGACACGTTCTTCTGGGAAAATACCATCTTTTTAGATCAAAATGCCTTTTTGTGGTGCTTCCCACACACTGAGGGGGATTTGTGGGTTGCTCTGATATCCTGTCATTGCCACATAATGATCACTGCAAACTAAGGAAGACGTGCTTTTCTTTATAAAAGGCTTGTTTAGAAGTTGTTTTAACTCACTGAGCATTTGCATTGTCATCAGTATGAGAAAAACACTGCTGGACTGATGTGCTGGAAACTGAAGTTGTCAGACCTTAGCAGCTAAGCAAAGCCAGGCCTATCTGGAAAGAGATGTGCATCTCTGGCTAAGGGAAAGGGGTTGTAGAACTTCTGGAAAGAGATGTGCATCTCTGGCTAAGGGAAAGGGGTTGTAGAACTTCTGGAAAGAGATATGCATCTCTGGCTAAGGGAAAGGGGTTGTAGAACTTCTGGAAAGAGATGTGCATCTCTGGCTAAGGGAAAGGGGTTGTAGAACTAGAGAGGGAGAAATGTAATAGCAGCTCATTTCTGTGCATGTGATGCTCTAAAAGATCCATACCTGGTGTAATAACATTACATGTTGTAAAGCTTGTCCTACCATACTACTCACTAATTATCATTCATTTTGTCATACAGGTATGGCTACCTACAACTAGTGAATCACAGTTTTTTTAGTGAGTGCTACTGATTCATTTTTATGAATTTTACAGTTTTCAGAATATGTTGTACAGGTGATACATGGTGCTGTCACTTTGAACCACCAATAGGCATAGCATCAACCCTGTGGGTCTATATTAAATCAGCGAATGCTTAAAAAAGCGAACTGTGGTTTATTGACCCCATGTAAGCGAAAGCTTACAATCCTGAACACTTAGAACAGCGATTTTTTCCCAGGGCAAAAAAATTGCTGTTCCAAAAAAGAAAAGAAAAAAAAAACTTGAAAACATTACATAAATGCAGGGGGGGGGTTGCCCCCCACACCCCCCAACATGGGGAGCTGTGCCCTCCACACACCCCCTACTTAAATATACCAACTCCGAAATCGCACTACAGTGACGAAAACAGCAAAATAACGAAGGTGGCCAAGCAATTTCTTTCCTAGGGAAAGAATTCGCTTATATGCCGTTTTGGTATTTTGCCGTTTCATGCTTTCAAGTTCAATCAAGACGCATTTGAAAGAATGCGTCTTTGATCATATAACAGGGAACTAATCCTGTATCTAACTTTCAGTAAGTTCCAGTGGGCAAAACCAAAAGTGAACTTCCCTGGAGAATAAATGAAATGTTTCCCCATAGTTTTGCATGGTGCATATTAGTCCTTTTATTCCAGTGTGTTACAGTGTCACATCAGTACCTTTGGTCATTCAACAAACTGATGAGAAACTTTTGCATATTTATGTCACACAATATAATATCTGGGTAGAAAACTTCAGTGGCAGTTTTCTCACTACCAAATGTCACATCATAAAACACATCTATGCAGAACAGTGTAAACTTAGGATGCAAAGGTAATGATAAGTTCTCCTTTTAATCCTAGCCAATGAAACCTCCTTTGAGAGTATGCATTCCGGGGTTTCAGATCCCTGCCTTACACGACAGTGATGCAACACCTGTGCAATTTAAGTAGAAAGTATTATGCTGACAGAATAATATTAGGTCCATTTTCCTCAGAACCCCACGATTGTGTGACATCTGACAGGAGCATAACAGTAAGACTACTGCCCTCAGACCACACCTTTGTGTGATATCAGAAAGGAGCATAATGTTAGGCCCACTGCCTTCAGACCCCCACATCTGTGTGACATCAGACACGCATTTGCTCTGTAAACAAGGCATAGGGCTCTTGTTTTATGGTTCTTTCCAGAAACTGTGAGATGGCCATGCTGTGATGCCATTAATTTTACACATACGCTACCACACAAACTCGGGAAGCTGAGAATTGAGTCTTCAAAGTTTCCACTCAATGCCATGAATTTTAGCTACAAATAGGACACTGAATGTCTGCTGTGCAACTCTTATTACTCTAAACAGCCAGAAGATATACCATTCAACTTAAGACCACTGAACTGGAAAATGTTACTGTCTATGAGCAGGACTAAAAAGGACTGCTCTAAAATGATACATCAAAGTTTCCTCACTATAACAGATTTATTCTGCTTAGATGTGTGACATTCTACTGACATTCCACTTATACCATCCATTTAAATAGCGTTGGTGTGATAAGACATAGGGGAGTTTATTTTACTGTAATGTGTTGTATGATCTACCTCACTGACAGATTTCAAGCAGTGAAATGGCAATCTGCACTCTTCCCTCCTCTCCCAGTTAAAATGAGTGTCCCTCAGGGTTCCATCCTTGGCCCACTACTTTTCAATATCTTCACTAATCTTCGTTATTCTTTCTGTTCTCAGTCATCACTGGTCCAATACGCTGATGACTATACTGTTATCACTATTGCTGACTCTCCCTCCGAACTCATCTCTACAACACAGACTTCCTTTAACTCAGTAGAAAACTGGCTCTCTGATAACCAGCTTATCCTTAACCCAAAAAAACCTAAGGTACTGCTGTTTCTCCCTAAAAACTACAATTACATTAAATCCACTTTCACAATCCTGTCTCTCAATGACACACACATTGAGGCTGAAACTAGTACTAAACTCCTTGGTGTCATCATTGACGACCAACTTAAATTCGATCTACACATTAACAAGTGTATCAAGAAAACTCATCAGAAACTAGGTTCCTCTACCGCGACAAATAGTTTCTCATTAGTGAAGCTAAAGTAACTCTCTCTTATGCCTACCTCCTATTCAGTCTATTATATGGCTCTCAAATTCTTACATGTCTCAACTCCACACTCCTTGCCAAACTTGAATCTACCTACAACAAGATAGCCAAATTTACAGCCCATCAAACTTACGTCACATCACTGTCTCTCTCTCAAACACATTAACTGGCTTGAACTACCTCAGCAGCATCTTCTCCCTCAACTCCAGATCATCCACTCTATCCTTTATCAACCTTCTTACTGTCCTACCCTATCTTCAGTCATCTCCCACTATTCATCTGCTAGATCCCTCTGAACCTATAACCTACATCTGCTACAAACCCACAAACCTAAAACTAAGAAAGGATGTGTTCTCTATAGCTATAATCCTTACAAGGCCTGGAACAAACTCTCACTAGAGATCAGGTCACTCAAGCAACTTAGACAATTCAAGCTAGCCACTAAAGAATACCTGTTAAGCCAATGGACCTGCCACTGTACTCATCCCCCTTAAACAGCTTATCAACCCTAACTGCACACCTCTTTCTGCTCCCACCTTATGTAACTTTAACTTTCTAGACCTTGTCTCACATTAACTTCTCTGTCCTACACACATTACATACATTCTTATCTGCATGATGTAAGATTTTACATCTGGTGACAAAACTATAGTTAGTCCTTCTGAATGATGTAGGATTCTAAATCTGACAGACATAATGATTAGTTCACTGTAGTAAATCCTTATTTTTCATGTATATGTTGCTTTGAATATTTTCTGTAAACCAGTTATTGATTGTTTACTTATTTTTGTAAATGATAATCTGTAGAACATGTGGAGCTTTTCTCCCCGGGTCTCCTCTGAAAAAGGGCTACTTAGCTCAGTTGGACAAACCCAGTCAACAAATGTAAAATAAATAAATATTGTGTGACTCATCAATGTGAAAGTTTCATGTCAGCACTTTATATTGTGTGAGGTATTGATAGGATGACACCTGTTTTTGTAACGGGTTCCAACTGTCTCTTTTTCAGGGACAACCTGGCAGCACTCTGATTAAGTAACTTGCTTACAGTCCCACAGCAGGCAAATGGAGACTGAGGAATTCAAACCAAGGAATACAAGATGACATTCATTATTTGTTCATAGTCTTAATCATGTATGCTAAGTTGCCAGAACAATCAAAACTATAACCATTTTAGCTTTACTGCAGTATACCGGAAATGTATTGCCTTGATAGAATTATTCTGTTCATTTTGTGCCTTCTGTACAATGCCACCACAATTAGTGAAAATTCCCATAGAATATAATGAACTTTGAGATGTTCGATACTGAAACTTCTAAGGCTAGTATATGTCAGACTGTGAAATGAAGTTCTACGTTCTCTTGAAATGCGCTCTTTTTGCTAATAAATCTGTACTTTTCAAAGTAAGTTATGTTTGATCGTTACAGCAAAATACATTTTTTCACAAAACTCCCCAAGATTGCGGAGACTGCTCACTTTTTTTCTTAAAAGCCAAAATGTTTTATTTCAAAGCATCATACTGTTATTTAAAAAGGTGGGCATCCACCTAGTGCTTTTGGTGAGATATTTTGTTATTCTTTTGAGGCATCAATCAGTTTCGGAAAAAAGTCATTCTACTCAAAGTTTATTTTGTAGCCATCAGTGAGCTGTCTGGAAATACACAGGGTGTAAGTCAGAGTAAGGCACATTATGTACAGTACCCAAATGCTTTGCTAACACCTTAGACATTGAGCACGAATAAGAGCCATGCAACGTTTGTAGAATGTATAATTTACAAAGTGCATAATGCTAAGGGGAAAATTTAAGTAAGCAATAATGCTCAATAGAGTGGGTATCTTATCCCTGGGGGGTCTGTTCTTTAACCTATAACACCCACCCTGGAGGACACTATTGCTTTTAGAAAATGTACTCTCTGTTAAATTGGTCTGTAACTGCTTCATTATTACTATGTACATATTTTTTCATGTATAAGCTCATACAGATTCAATTGCAGAAAAAGATAGTTTATAACTGATATTTAGAAACTCAGATGCAAACCAACAAACACATGCATGCAGATGCACAGACAAACTCATATATATACCCAGATGCACATGCGCACACACAAATGTGCAGAGGAATTACAGTCACTTTCTTGACTGTCTACATCTCAGATATCTCATTGTGATTAAATGAATGAATGAATGAAGAAATACATTCAACACAAAACAATGCAATGCATCTTTTCTGCCTACCCACGTACCTCTCAGCTGTCCCTGAGTGAGTCAAAATGTCCCTCATTTTGATTGATATTTTGCTGTGTTGCTTGAAAAATGTTCAGTTTTTATAGTGACTCTTCAAGGACTACCATTAGTCAATAAATCCACCCATACTTACTGTTCAGAAAAAACATGTTAATGCAAAACTTCTTGCCTTATTAACTATTTTTACGTGAATTATGGTAATATTTAAATAATGTCCTTGATTTTGAGTCTTTCTCTTCCGGTTATCATTGACTTTGTCCATAATTCATTTTTTTTCTTTGTACACAATTCTTGAGCAAAGAAGTTGAGAAGTGCATGCACACTCTGTCACTCTCTCTGTTTCACACACAAAACTGCATTACTTTTGATGTATTTTCCCACATGTGCTGTGGTTTAAAAGAAAAACGAGAAATCCTTGTAATAAGCTGCAATCATTTTTGTTGAAGAGTCATCTGCTTTAGTTTTTTTATTAATTTTCTTTTTAATTTTAATGCTCTCTAAACTGCCATGCATAGCAAGTATAAACAAGAGGGAGTCGGTTTATTATTATAGGGAATCTGTTTTATTATTCGCAGTTCCTTCTTCATTGTGGCTAAAAATGCTGCCTTGAACGCATGGACTTGATAATAGGTTCTTATAATTAATTCCCTGTTGGCGAACACCTGTTCTTCAGTGGGATATTGTTTGCAACAGCTGCCCCTTTTCTAAAGTTAATTGGTTCTAAGAACCTAAGCTTGGTTGCTGAAACAGCCCACAGTTTCTGACTGTTTGCTGCGGATGAAAAATACTTTTTTATCATCTTTCAGGTAGGAGTTTCTGTCTTGGGAATGCTGATAAAACCATTTTCTAATTCTTATCATTGTGTGGTCATTTAAAGTGCGGCTGCGGTGGTGCAGCGGTTAGCGTTGCCGCCTCAAGTTCTCTGGTTTGATCCTCGGCTGGGGTGCCTTCTGTGTGGAGTCTGCATGTCCTCCCTGTGGTCGTGTGGGTTTCCTCCGGGTGCATCGGTTTCCTCCCAAAGACATGCTGTAGGTGGATTGGACACTCTAAATTGGCCCTAGGTGTGCACATGTGTGCCTTCTGTGGAAGGTTGGGTGCCAGGCTGGCAACTCAACACTGCAAAACTCCACTGCCAATCATGAGTGGACAGGTGATCCGCTGTGGCGATCCCTAACCGGGAAAAAAACAGAAGTTCATTGTGTGGTAATGTTTTGCTGTGGACCACACCCAGAAGGTCTATTCATCCATAAATGACTCAGTACCATTAACTATGTAATCTGTCATACGTCATGGCATTGGTGTTGGACCAGAGAACTGTAACTTGAAATGTTAATGGCCTATAGGCTTTGATGGGGGCATGATGAGGGGGTCTATATTATATCCTCGAACGCTTAAAAAAGTGAACGCTGATTGATCGAACTTATTTTCATGAAACTGCAAAATATCGAAGCAGCAGAAACTCAAATTATTTCCTAGGGAGTAGCTCTCCAGGCTGTAAAGAGTTTAGATTTACAATTTTAGAAAAGGTTTTAAGAAATCCAAGGGGTGGGGACTATAGAACATTTATAGAAGAAAGAGAAATCAAGTGGCAAATAAAATTACAAGCAAGCCTACCCCCTGGTTTAAATGAAATCATTACAATAAAGCCAATATTAAATAGAAAAGTGGAATTCACAAAATGAATTTGTTTTATGGGAACATTTGGCATGAATTGTATTCTATAAGTTTTTATTGTTGCTTTTAAAATGTTAATTATATTGTTTTTAACATGTTTTAAATGCACTTAGCACTTTAAAATTCATCAATTAATTTAGTAGTTTGTGGCATCATGATGTAATTTAAGTATTTATATGGGAAAACTGGGAATGGAAGTAGATTCTGATGAAATCCCTGGTAGCAGGGAAGAAAGCGCTCAATTGTGTACATTTGTTTCAATAAAGATTTTCGTGGTGTGGATCCCTGCCGTTGCAGTATTTATTTTAGAGTTTAATTTGTGGACTTGACACTGCTTGGCTCTATTTTATAAGTTTGAGTTGAATTTTGGAGCCAGCCTTGGTATGGATTCGCTCGACGAGATTCCAGTATTATTTTCCCCTGTAAGGAAAGAAGAGATGCAACAAGTTCAATCGGAACTTGTAATACTAAAAGGGGAGCTCACAAGACTAATTGAGCTCCTCACTCAACCAGAACATTTAAATAAAGGCGTAAATCCAAAAAGAAAGCGCCACTCGTCCCCTCTAAGTGACGTCACGCCCAACGCGAGCAGGACTATGAGAACAGCAGGATTCCAGGGTGTATGTGAGGCGAATGCCAACGAGGTCGGAAACGACAGCTTTTTACACCATTCAAATAGAAAAGGTACTGACAAGTCATTTGAAATAACAAGGTTGGGGGCGAGACCAAAAGAAGCAGCTACTATGTATAAACATGCAGAGACTGGGTGTAATGGCACTAAAAGTAACACGAATGAAGAACGCCATAAGGGTACAAACCAGAGACATGTGAGTAATAGCTTGAACCATAAGGTTCAAAAACAAACCCTTGGAATATAAAAGACTTTGATTCTTTTTTGTTAAAACGATATGTTTTTCCAGATGAAGCTTTGTATGATAAAAGACAAAAGAATAGGAATGATGAGCTGATTATGCATGATGGTACAGTAAAATACATGATTTATAAGTTTGAGGCAAAAGTGTTTGATATAAAGAAATTGCAGTTAGAAAATGGATATCTGTCTGAATGTTTGACTAAGAAAATTATACCTAAAGGTCTTAGAGTTTATAAATTCCCCTTTGGGTTAGAGTATGATGATATTTTAATAGCAGAATTCCAAGAAATGTTTGACAGATACGATATGGAATTAATAGGGAAGATAATAACACATAATGATAAAAAGCTTAGCAAATTGATAGGTGAAGCAGAAATTCTGGATGGAAAAATTAAAAATGACCTTCTTTTTACAGAATATGAAGGGGTGTATTACAGGAAATTAGACAGTGTTGATTTTAAATGTAATAGAATATTTGAAACAAAATGTAAGAAATTAAAGAGGGACTTAGAAGAATACAAGGAAAATAGGGCATATGTTATTAAGAGAGATAGAGTAGGGAAATTTAATAGAAATAATCAGAATAAAAATTTTAATGAGCAAAGAAAAATGCAAAGAATAGAACCAAATAGGAATTACTATAACAAAGAGCAAACTAATAAAGACATTAGTGAATTTCCAACTTTTCAGTACCAACAGGAATGGGATGTGGGGCTAGAGCAGGAAAGAGAACAATGGACAACAGGATGGAGCAGAAGGAACAGGAACAGGAATTAAATATGAATAAACAGATACTAGAAAATGGAGTTGTACATACTATGAATGGATATCACATTTACAACTATGCAGG